>NC_136012.1:16879724-16932224 GCF_048128805.1 Centroberyx gerrardi | reverse complement strand
GGTTATAACAATATTCAGACATGACGCACTAATTATACAGTATTTAACAGAACAGAGGGAGCTCCAACTGATTCAGTATGGCCATATTCACCCTGAAAGTGTTGACTCTGGTGGTCTTACTGGGAGGGGGATGAGAGGTGCTGTTTGTCTGTTAATTAGAGGAACTGAGTGCTGATGTGTATCAATGGGCTGTATTGATGAGGCGGGGTAGAGGTGGGGCCAGTGAGGAGCACATGCAGGACCATGCCAACATCATGATTTGGGCCCTCTTCACTCGACTCAAATCTGGAGGGGAGGCTTCCTGTACACTTGGTGGGGATAACAAGCAACCCATTGTGTGTGTGTGTGTGTGTGTGTGTGTGTGTGTGTGTGGAGTTGGAGGGTCTAGGACAACCCTGATGAGAAGACTGTGACCAGGTGTCATGTGATGGGTGGAAGTGAACACAATGGCCACTTGAGGAAGAAAGCAAACAACATTAACCCCCGTCAGTATCTTCCTCTCCATCCCCTCAACCACACACACACACACACACACACACACACACACACACACACACACAGTTAGATGTCTGTGGGAGCTTTTCTATAGCCATGTAATGAATATAGCTTCAGGCCAATGTTTACATCTCTGAGCTCTACAGAAAAACATGTAAACCCCAGTGAGCATGTAGGACTCCACCATGTCACTCAAAAAGCTTTTTCCTACCATCAAAAAAAAAAAAAAAGCCCCCACAAAACTCATGTCTTAGTGGCTGTAGTGACTATAGTTTGTTTTTTACTTATCTACAAACACATTCCTGTAACACTTTCTGTTCTATTACTTTAAAGTGAAATCCAATGGCGACTATATTTGCTACTATACTTTGTTTAAGATAAGCTTTAGAGCAAAAAGAGAAAGAGTTTATATATTTATATATATTTATTGCTAAATCATATAGAAATAAGAAATTGTCAGCATGTTCATAATAGTTTTGTGATCCTGTGTCACTTGATTGTCAATATTGATTTAATTTTCAGTTTCGATTAGTTGATTAGTAAGATGGAGGATCTTTTACTTCACTCAAAACTCATTTGGGCTTTGATCACAATACTAATCCTGGATTTTTTGGGTGGTAAGAGCAGACCATAACAGATGTGACAATGATGGCACCTCTCTCTTTCTAAGTTGTCCTCATCTGCACTGAAACCACATGAGCACAAACAGAGGGAGGAGTTACTTTGTGATGCATACCATTTAGAAGATTTATGAGGATGCATGTTGCTCCACACAGGCCAAAGTCAAAACTTCAGTCTGACTTTGAAGGATTGCTTGGCATTTACATTGCGGTGCATTGTTCTAGTAAGAATGCTCAAAAATGCTGTTGAGCTTTGAGATAACCGTTGTGTCAATAAACAATATTTTAGCACACTCTATACAACCAGTGTCTGATGAAGTGAGGTATGTGTGGCTGTGCTTTTGCAACAACAGTCACAAAACTGTGTTGCATCACAGCATTTCATAGATGTTAAAAATGTGTGAATTTTCAGCACCGGTCCAAAAAGCAGGGTGACACACACATGGGGGTTACATCATGTGGTGCAGCAGCACTTTCATTGGTACTGGTCACTGGCAGCGCCAGCGCACAACACGGCCTCAAAGGCAGCAAGACTCCACTGCAGATGAAATATCACTCACAGCTGAGCGAGCACCATCTTACCCTCCTTCCACGTTCTTTCCTCTGATCTGACAGCAGCGTGATTCTTCGTCATCCTTCCTTCTGTCAGAGGTAACTGCCAGATTTCTACCTTAATAAGTTCTGGCATGAATTGGCGTCGTTATGAGGCTGCAGCTCACCAGGCTGCAGGCCCGATGGCAGATAGGGGGAACACTGACTCCTCAGACATTGGCAAGACATGACCAACTATAACCCTGCAACTCAGTGATCCCAGTGCAGTCATGCTATGCTTCACTTTTTCACCTCTTTTTCTATCTGTTGTTATTCTCATTGTCAAAAAAAAATGCTATCTAAAACATAAAAAAAAACCCAACATGACCCACAAAAACTGATTAAAAAAACACATTCAGATCATTTTAAGTGACTAAAACTAAACTATCCAGCTAAAAAAGCAAAATATGTCCTCAAGTAGGACTCATGCCTCAAGGGTACTAACAATATACTGTAAATAAAGACCAATTGTGTGGTCGGATATTCGCAGTTTGGTTTGATCTCCGAACCACGTGGCTGAAGGCTTCTGTGCCAAACCTCAGCTTTATTCCCTCATTAGGAGGCTAGATTTGTTTACAGCGGTCTATCTGGTCTGGTTAAACTCCTATCCAAACGCCTGTCCAATTTGTCATGGAACAAAAACAGCCTTCAACCCATCCAATACATTTTACCACAATCAGTAAATAAGGTAATTTCAAGTATGAGGGACAGAAAAAGTGGATAGCTATAACTGGGATATTACCAGAATGATCGAGCTTCACTGACCATCACTGGGCCTTGCTACAGTCCCTTTAACTCTTTTTTCTTTTCTAACTCACTGCATCAGTAAACTTCTAAATCCCCCTTTTCACCTCACTGACTCACAAAGAATGTTTCTGCTTCTCTTGTCTGAGGAAGACTCAAACTGAGACCGGCAAACAGACTCCACTGCTGTTGCTCTTGACAGTGAACAAAGAGCTTTCTGTTTCTGTGTAGCATGTTCCCCAACACAAATTTTTGTTAAATGTCCATTTGCAGCACAAGCATTACTATAAACTCCTCTGCTATTGTCGATCAGGCACTCCAACTAGAAGGATCCACTGTTAAACATATAGCCAGACTTTGATCATATTGACTAAGATGGGAAAACCTATGGGAAATCAAACTTGATGGGAGAAGCAAAGTTGATTTTCCACGCAAAGAGTCTGCCCCTGAAACACTCTCTTGGTCTTAGAGGATACTTCTGGCCATGAGAGCTGCCATTGTCCATAAACTATAGTGAGGGTCATGGTTAGGGCTACAATGAGAGGGGAGTTGCTCTAGACATATGGCGTTTCATTTAGCTTTCTGCGCAAATCTCCATGAAGTTTGTGCTCAATTCTCCACTGCGAGAGAGGGGGCTCGAGGTCAGAGAGAGAGAGAGAGAAGCCTGTCTGTAAACCTCGGTCGCTTGTCTGGTGCTTTTCTTTTGGCAAGACATTCGGGAGGAGGGACTTCTGAAAAGCCGGACAGCAACTACAGGAGACAGCATGTTAACAGCATTAATTGATTTGATAGAGTACATTATCTTATGAAGAAATCATGAACAGTATGCAGGCAGAGATTAACATTGAAATGAGATGGGATAAAAAGGTCAGTCGACTAATAAAAGATAGAAAGGATCTTTTGTTCAGAAAGACCAGTGAGCAAGGGAGGAATAGTGGGATTTATTTCTTTTGCACTCCCATACATAGCCAATTTTTTTACTTCATCCTTTCTACTGACATCAGTGAGAATTGTATGTGTGTTTGAGGTAAAATCTGATAGTGTTGTTAGTTGTTGGGGAAAATGGTCAAATCTCAGCACAGATATTGTGAAAATTATGACTTATGCCTGTGTAACTTACACTCCATTTATTCTCTGTCAAGGACAGACTTGAATACCGCATATCGTCTTTATAGTATTGCTGCATGTCTATTGAAGAAAGAAACTCAAAAGACGACCATTAAAAATGAGCAGTGATTGTAAAATAATGCGAAGAGACACCCAAATGTTCATTTTCAGAGAAAAACAGGACTTGATGAATACCAGAAGGCTTGATATGATTTGGAAAGTGATGTGGTGATAACATTTGAAGGGGCAAACAAACTGAGAAGCCTTTCTCTCTGTGTGCGTCACAGCACACGCCTCAAAAGAGACAAAAATACACTGGGCGACTAAAATACTCTCAAAAGAATACACAAGCCCTGTAGTGGACACTGGTGCACACTGGTCACAAGTTTCCTGTTAGTGCAAAGACAGATTCTGCATGGGAGAGGACGGGCCTTCATCTGTGGGAGGGAGAGCAGACTGGGAGTTAGGGGGTTTCGTAAAAACATGATGGGATAGAGGGAATAAGAGAAAGGGACTCAAGAGATATAAAGTGAGCAGTGGGAAGGGCCATGCAGAAGCTGGAAGAGAGATTACCAAGAGGAGAATCAGGTGGGGGAAATGACGTCCCGTGAAAGGAATTATTTATGGGGACTGACCCTCTGCATTAGGCCGTAAAATCTCAGCAGGAGCAATCTCTATAGGGGAATGCTGTCAGTTATAGCTGTCAGTTTCACATGTTTGCAGTGCTGTGCAGGACGGCTGAGCGGAGGAAGGCAGAGTGACAGCCTCTGCCGTCACATACCTCGACTCCAGCGGCTCTGCAGGCTCCAGACTCCTAATGACCCATCTGTGAGTTGTCTCAGTCACTTTCTCAGCCAGGCCCTATTACCCCTGACCCAGACCCAGGAGCCCAAACACTGAAGTCAAGAATGACCATAACCCCCACCCGAATTTGACCTTTAACCTTGCACTGCAAGAGAACTAATGAAAAAAATGGAGTCTGCACTTGGCTTTTGATGTGTGTCGAGGAGTCAAAGTGAATGTGTTTATGTCACATGAATATACACACAAACATGCACACACATCGGAAACAGAGCCTTGGTCTCCTTGGGTCCTTTGTGTGTGAGTCACTTTAGATTTTTTCAGAGCTGCACCAGGCCGCTTTGCACGCTGGCAGCTCCAAACGGCAGCGAGAAGCAACTGTTTGAAAAATTTGAACTTCAAAACGCAAAAAATCATGTGATGTGACATCAGTAAACTACACACAGCACGCTCATGTTTACCAACCCGGCCGGTCTGTGATGCTTCATACCAAAGGATACAAGGGACAAGAGAGGTGAAAGATCTAATGTTGGCGAGTCCAGCTTTCTCTGGACAGATCTAGCGCTGCTCGCTACTGTTTAGGAGACACTTTGTGTTTGTGGGTGTCATTAGTGGGGATGGGACACTCTTCTCTCTTGCAGCCCCTATTTGTTTTAGGCTGATAAGATGTATTTTAGATTTTAAAAAACTTGACTCATTTAGCTTTAATCATTTTTTCTTTCTTCTTTCTGTTGAACCATTTCATACGGTCAACTCTTTCACGTTGCAATCGCACACATGGTAAACTTTAGGAGGCAGGGTTGGGGTTAATCCAGTGCTTTAAGCGGAATATCACTAAAGTTCTGACATAAAACTTATTGTAAACACGTTGTGAGACTACAAAGTCTACCATTCATTATCAGCAGAGCAGCTCCAGGCTGCACATAAATTTACATGACATCACAGGACAGTGTGCTTGTTTGCTGGTTCCCAGCTGGGGTGAAAGAGTTGTTGATTTTCGCAAATATTGACTGAGCTATCTTAGATCATGAGAATAACATAGGAGAATTATTCAAATTTGAACGGTATTCATGTTTAAGGAAACAGCCATTGAACAACTCTTAACACATCTGTTTCATATTGAGTTTGAGCATTACTATGATAATCGGCCGGTTAGGTAGGCCTACCTGTCAAGATCTGTGCCGTTCAGAAATTTACATGAAATATAATTTATAGACCAGGTTCTCATAATGTATGTGAATAGAGGGCCACAGAAAAGGCTGAACACCTGTTTTGAATACAAATCCGGAACTGTTTATGAACTGTTTAGAGGAGGTACACATGTTGAAAAAGTGAACCTGTTCTACCAAAGGCAAAATAACGTTTTAATCTTAATCAGTGCTCATAAAACCAACTCCAAAACACTCAAGAACCAGTAAACTGGAGAACAGAGATAAAAATGAATTGATACACAAGCTCTTCTGTATGGCAGAGTACACTGAAATCAATGGTAAGTGATTTAGAAACAAATGAATCGGCATGTAGAAGGGACTTTCCTTACTTCTTCTATGGCAAGGAGCAGGAGCATCTCCGCTGTGAGGTACGTTAACACTGCAGCCATAGAGTCCCATCTTTAAGATCGCTCTGCTATCCAGAGAGAAACAAACATCTTTTTGTGCAAATGGAGGAGGGAGCAGATCATGTGCTCGATATTAAGTTATGAAGTGGTAAAACAGTGGCTCTCTGTGTTCTAGTCAGCAGTGTTGGCCCCAGCAGTCCAGTCCCTCAGTGGCTGTTGTTCTGTATTGCTGATTGCCTCTGTTAGCTGGATTTATGGCTGCATATGGTGGCATTATAGAATGACCAGTAGATGTTCTCATTTTGTCTGGGAATATAACATGTTTTATAACTCCAGTTTTTATGTCTTGAGTTCATACAGATGGGAATGTTTTATTATTACACATTATACATCATTTAATGTTTTAAGGCTGGTCTAAAAGCAAAAACAACAATTCATGGTTTTCTCGTCTTTCATAACTAGACAGAAAATTGATCAGCAGGGTGTCACTAAGAGAAAGACCGACAATATCTGTGCAAGACTGACACCCAGTGGACACAGTGTGAAACTCTTCATGCAGTAATTACTGTGAACTAATACAGTAGATTTCCTCGACAACAAGCAATTTATGATCATACTGAACAAACAACACATAAGATGATTTATTGATTGAGTTGACAGGAGCGTGCCTAATATCACACGTTATAATTATGTATACAGCAGATACACAGCAGTAAGCTTGACGGTTGAGCTTCTATTAAAGCTTATAAAGTAGAGGTGAGCCCTTGTTGACACTGTGTAGTTGTATGATGAAAGCTATTAAACTGAGGCTTCTTGAAAGCCACCCAGATGAAAAGACATGTAATACAACATAATACATTCACACATCATGATACATTTACATTTGTCATTTGACAGGCAGAGCTACATTGCTATTATATACATTACCACCCCATATTTTTTGAATATCTGTATTTTTCTATGGCAGCGATTCCCAAACTGCTCTTCGAAGCACCCACCAGCACACCTGATTCAAATTAATGAGGTATTGATTTATTATTTATGGGTGTTTGGTACTATTTTGACCAGTATTTTGACCAGTATGTTGGCCATATTTTTTGTTTGAAATTACAATCAAATGTGGTCAGTAGTTGATAAAAGAATATCAAAAGTTAGATTTTACCCATAAACTGAACCTCTAAATTGGTCACTTAATTTTTTCCAGAGCTGTAGTATCTACACACTCTCCTTACTGTCACAAGATGATTCAGAAGTATACAAGCACATACACATTCAGCAATATGTACACTTTAGAATAATACGTATTCTATTTTAATGTAAAATGCCCTAATGAGACTCGTTTTTAAAGTCTCTGTTCATGAGTCCACTAGTCCTCATATGCCATCTTTTCTTTTGTTCCCTACCTTTCATCCTCCCCTTCTGCATCCCTCACCTCCTCTTCCTATTTTTCAGGAGGGTAAAAGTCACCCTGAAATCTTTAACACAGTCGTTGTAAGCTGTCAGCTTGATGACCCCGCTGCCTAGTTTCAATTAATTGGCCTTTAACTGGCTGTTTTCCCCGGAGTCTGGGCCTGCTGAAGTGTTGAGCTGGGCTACATGGCGCAGGGTGCTGCCCCTCGTTGAGTGGCGCAGGGTGGACAGGCGGCTGCGGAAGCCCTCTCCAGAGAAGAAATAGAGCAGTGGATCAAAGCATGTATTGGCAGCAGCCAGGCACAGCGTCACCACAACCGACTTCTGCATGGCTATCCGCTCTGCGCAGGACGTGTCGTTCCGGGACAGGAAGTTGAGGTGGATGCTGCGCTGCACGTGGTACGGCATGAAGCTGATGAGGAAGGCCAGCATGACGATAACGATCATGCGGATGGCCTTGTTGCCCGTGCCCCGCTGGCGGCGGGCAGCCTGGTTGCGGGACAGGAGAGTGCGTATGATGCCGGCATAGCAGAGCAGGATGACCAGGAAGGGCAGGGTGAAGCCGATCACCAGGGACAAGTAGTTCAGCATGACCAGTTTCTTCAAGTTCCCCGAGCCGACCTGCGGCGGCTCGTAGCACTTGGTTTTGTTTGTCTTGTGGTCTATAAACTGGCCAGACATCAGGAAGGGTGAGGACGAAACGCAGATAAACACCCAGACACACACACACACCAGGCGCGCGCGGCCCTCTGTCACCAGCCGCAGGTTCTGCACAGGAAAGACAATGGCCAGGAAACGGGTGACGGACATGGCGGCCATGAAGTAAATGCTGCAGTAGAGGTTTACATAGAGGGCGTAGGAGCTGATGCGGCAGAGGAAGTCCCCCAAGTCCCACCGGCCCCTGTTGACATAGTAGAGGACGCGGAGCGGGAGCGTGCTGACACACAGCAGGTCGGACACCGCCAGGTTCAGCATGTAAACATGGAAGGGCGAGCTCTGCCGGTAGGTTCTGATCAGCACCACCAGGGCGAAGCCGTTCCCCACCAGGCTGAACACTGTGATGATGGAGTAGACTGTGGAGTAAACCTGGTTACGGAAATCATCGATGGACGGACAGACAGTAGAGTTTTCCCCTACGCTGTCAGTCAGATTCACCTGCTCCATTTCTGACCACAACGATCCTGAACGAGAGAGAGAGAGAGAGAGAGAGAGAGAGAGGAAGAAAGAGAGGAAGAGAGGGAGGGACAAAACGAGACAAAATGAGCAACTAAGAAGTTGATACAGTGTTCAGTAGGGATGAGACCATATGCTTATCTCACGATACAATTCGATGTGCAATATGGGGTTCGCGATTCGTTACAACCACGATACGATGTAATAAACTAGAAAGGCACTCGGAGAGCGCAGACCTCCGCCAAGGTTCGTGCTATTATTGCTTGTGCGTGAGTCGGATCCGGATCCGCTCCAAAATTTAATGGGTTCTTCCTTAGCCCATGCTACACCCTTCCACAAAGTTTCATGAAAATCGGGCCAGTAGTTTTTGCGTAATCCTGCTAACAGACAAACAGACAAACAAATGGCAACGAAAACACAACCTCCTTGGCGGAGGTAATAACAGGGCAATAAAAACAAAGTATGACTGTGTAGAATTGTGTTTATTTCTGAGCCACAAATTTTGCATTGGCTTGCTAGAATGTAAACAACAATTTAAAAATGTTATTACAAAGTGCAAATAATATAATTTGGATGGAGAGCTGTGTGTGTGTGTGTGTGTGTGTGTGAGAGAGAGAGAGAGAGAGAGAGAGAGAGAGAGAGAGAGAGAGAAACAGAGGCAACTGCTGCCATGCCAAAACACTTGCTGATCTGTGTTTTTATGAACATGAGCATTACAGAGTAAGTGTGTGATGTGGCTTACTGCTTCAGATTTTTCTCTAATCTCTGCTGCATGTGATGCAGGCTCTAAGAGAAGAGGGGGAAATCAGATAACATGTCTGCACTCTATCCTGTCACATGCAGCAAAGGTTTTGTGTTTCCTGAGTATAAGAAAGAGCCTGTTTCAGCTACATGTCATCTCTACTGTACCAAACATGTTTCGAGCAATGCCATGAAGCATAATGAGCTCACACAGAAAAAACAGCCACTGCTGATTCCTGAAATTGAGATTGACAAGTCTGACATCCTGTGTTTTATTGCAAACAGTATAAAGTTTTGCAACATATCCAGATAACTGGATGAAATTCTGATAAACTGTAGTGAACAATTTAATTAACATAGTCTGAGTGTGTATTTTAACATCTGTGACTTTGATATGCAGGGTGATAATTAGGTAGCCTAACTGACACCCACAGTCTTCACCACCCAATAAATGACTGCTCCTCGGGCAATTAAAAACGCAGA
The DNA here is from genome assembly GCF_048128805.1 of Centroberyx gerrardi. Classification (NCBI taxonomy): domain Eukaryota; kingdom Metazoa; phylum Chordata; class Actinopteri; order Beryciformes; family Berycidae; genus Centroberyx; species Centroberyx gerrardi. Next base: position 16,922,501 of record NC_136012.1, on the reverse strand, counting down.
AGCGACTCGAGCAACTTAGGAAGCAACTCGGCTGTTTTCCAACTGGGTCTATTTCGATATTTCCTCCAGCCCCATGTTTTGACTGAATATGGTGGAGGAAGATTTACCTAGAAGCTGAAATGTTTGCATTGGTGATGCATTGCATGGCACTTTAATTCTCAGTCAGTTACTTTCCCTTCTCAATAGAAAAAACAAATTCTGCGTTTGCAATGATTATAGTTGCGATAAAAGCAGGGCGAGCTTAGACAAGTTTTATTTTTCTTACCGCTGAATTCCAGGTGCTGGCTGATCTGCGCCTCGTTGTCGGGCTGCACGCAACAAGTGTGGAGGTGTGCAGATGGCCTAGCTGCGCGTCTGTCTGCCTCCTCTGCCAAATGTACCAGGAGCTGTGGGAGGATGCTTTTGGAAACTCAGCGGAGGCTTAGAAAGTGGGACTGGTCTTCCTCCACCACTGTGTCGCAGAATAGCATCAATACCTCATGACATCACCAGTTTTCGAGCCGCACAGGGCATTTATGGTAATGTGGAAGAACGGAGGGTAAAAAAAACCCCAGTTATAGTTACATTAACACTGAAAAATTCCCTCTAGTTTGTCGGGTGCTCCAGATGACACACATTCATCAACAATAAAGCTTTTCCTCAGAATTTAGTTGAATTCTTCTTATCCACAGTTGAATTGTGTTGGTGCTTCCAGTATTTCTGGTTCCTCAGCAGAGTATCATCACATCTCAGCTGCATTTTCAGGATGAAAATTAACTTCATACATCATCTCAGTTTCCTCATTTGCCTATAGGATCCGGTTCTGGTTCTGACAGTGTGTGTGGAAGGGTGCTGCAATCTGAGACGTACCTGTCAACATGAACATGTACCTTTTTGCCATGTGTTTACACATGACTAACAGCCACAAAGAATAGCTACATTGAATAATCAAGTTCTAGACCATTGCAGCATTGCAGCTCATCCTGTTTGACATGTGATGCCATGCCAAGTTCCACTGTTGAGTTTGGCTCGGTATGCCTAGTCAACTGAGGGTGTGAGGTGAGAAGGCAAACAGATAAAGATGTATGGGTCAACCAGATTAATCCCTCTTGACTGATGATGGACGGGTCTTGTTTATTCCACAGCATTTCCTGTCTATTGCTAATGAGTGGTTTACACTTAGCAAATGGAGTGCGGATACTGCAGTGGAAATGGATCATTTAAAAGTTGAAAGGCTTGTGTGGGGGAAGGGCGGGGTAATTCATCTGCACTGTAACTCATTTAGTGGTGAGACACTGACTACAGCACAGACAAAAATGCAACCTTACTGTCAGTCTGTATCAACACCACAGATCCAAATCATCAAAGAATCATTATTCAATTAGCTTGATAGTGCACTAAGTGCACTGCAAAGAATAATTGTTAAAAGGGCATAATGGTGCATTAAGTGTCTTGAACCTTCTGATGGGCTGTTGAAAGTGCATTTGGAGTTTCTGAGTAACTCTCTCTTTAAATGTCCAATCAAGCAATTGACGGTTAGAGGCATAATTCTTGGTGTTCACAAGGGATTTGGGTAGTTATGGAGTCATTGCACTGTCTACTGCCATGCATATAGCGCATTTATACAACTTTGATTATCTTTGACTGCTTGTAAAGTGATTGAGATATCGTTGGCATAGATGGGCAGTTAGTCCTCAAAGAGAAACATTTTCCACAACCAGTGCACTTAACACTACATCGGACATGACAAGGAAACTGTCATACTGTACATTCATCAATAAATAAATCAGTGTTTTCAGTCAAATCCTATACAAAGATAGATATAATATAATAAATGGCATGGCCACTAGCTAAATATAATACCTCTCTGTGTCCAGAGATGTTAAATGTCAAGTGGCGGTTAAGTGGATCGTCAGTTTCACGAGCTGTTGTGATTACTTTGTGTGCGGTATGGACAGTCTCATAATGCTTAAGACAGTGAGTGTGTGATCTTGGGCAGTGTGTGTGTCTATTACACCTCAACAACTGTCAGAGTGAATTCTGATATGGCTCGTCTGTTTACTGTTTTTGTTAACTCAGTGCTAATCTTTCCAGTGAATTTACTATTGCTTGAAAAAGATATCTAGGGTGATTGTATGTATCAAAATGGAGGCTGTTCATGGCCGGTTCATTTTGCACAGCGTAATGTGGGCGTCAAACATTAACAAACCGTTGTCATGCCTCCGATGGTTTTGCCCTGTCACAACTGATCCGCTGTTTTTACCAATAAGGCTCCATCCATTCTCACCTCTGCTTTTCAACATATGTAGGAATACAGCACTTTCTGTCTCATTTGCTTTAATGTCCAACAGGGACAGTTGTTTACTGGATGATATGTGTATTTGGATACTTGGTTAAAGTTGCCAGAAACATTCTGCATATTTGAGCTGAGTCCAGCAGCTCCTCCGCCTTTCCAGCAGTCCTTCCAGGGAAGTGGGTGCAGCTGTTTCCCAGGGTCTTCTGCTAATATACATTAATCATTCCTGTTTGATCCATTAAATCATTCATATGGCATTACAACGCTGGAGAAGTCCCCAGGCTGCCACACACTGCTTCCAGAGAATGAAACACAAAATAGTGCAGCTTAGTTTAGTTTATTTAGTTAGTGATAATGATAAAACAGGATGAGATAAATACTAATTGGTGCAGGTGAGATAAAAACAAACAAACAGACAAAGGGTTTACAATAAGAAATCCAGATGACAAAAGATGCATAAGCATTAATATCTGGGTGGTCTTAATAGTGTGAAGTTTTCAAACAGACTGGTTTTTATAAGCAATTTCCTTTAATTGAAATTAAATGGAATGCAATTCGATAAAATGTTATTTACTTTCTTCTGCCCTGAGAGATAAGGCACACTCTGCAGACTGGGATGCTTATAATAATAATAATAATAGCAATATAACTTTATTTAAATAGCACTTAGTTACAAACACATAGTTACAAAGTGCTTAACAGAAATAAAAGACAGAGGCAAAACAAAAGATAAAAGACAAAACAATGAGGCACGTTGGGCTTATGTAGGTCATCTTATCTCTGACTTTCACTGTTCATCATAACAGTTGAGTGAAGTGTCTTACAAAGCACACCTCAGAGATAGGACACTGCCAGATCACAAATCAAATCAATGAGACTTCAGGAACCTAGTTGCAGAATTAGTTGCAGTTTTTGAATGCCGCCCAGAGCATCCGTTAGCTGCTAGTGTAGCGGTTGCTCTGACTTATATGAGCTGAGATGTACAGATGCTATCTCCATTCACATCCTGGATGCTACAAGTAAATTACTGAACGGTCAAAAGATTGACAGCAGCTGTACATCCAACTCAGCACACTATGATAAATAAATACCATAAAGCTTTAATAATGTGGTACAGCATCATTGTATGTGGTAAGATACATACAACTGTTATACACTACCAGTCAAAAGTTTGGACACTCAAGATTGAATGTACTATGTTTTTCATTATCGTAAAGCCATTTCGATCTAAAGGCTTATGCTTAAAATTTGTTTTTTTTTCGACAAATATAAACAGTGAAGTTGATGCCTATGTATGAATTTCTTTCCAAAGCCTTTGCCTTTCCATGAAGGCAAAGGGCGGCTACTTTAAAGAATCTAAAATATAAGATAGATTTGATTTGTTTAACCCTTTTTTGGCCACTGCATAATTCCATTTGTGTTATTTCATAGTTTTTATGTCTTTACTATTATTCTGGAATCCACACATAAAGGCAGGGGAAAAAATGGTTCCCAATGGGTCAGAGAAACATGAAATAGAAAAGGTGGGAAACAGTATAATGCACAAAAAACAGATTTATTTGCTACAAATAGTGCTGAAAAATTACAAGCAACTTCAAAGCAAAAAATGAACACAATTATTCTTGGTGGGGCAGCTGCTCATTTGCAACGTGTTTCAAGCTTGGCGCTCTTCCTCAGGCAGCATCAAGATGGTAATGCTGACGTGTCACTAGAAATAGAGGAAAAAAGGAAAAAAGCTGAAATGACATAGCATGACTGGAAAACCTGTGAAAAAACATAGCAATAAGACGGTTTAAAATACAGATAAATAGTGGGATGCTAACACTAATAGTTTGTGTAGACAAAGAATATATTAATAATAATTATAGATCCAGATTATACCAAGCCAACTAAACTATACTGAACAAAAATATAAACACAACACTTTTGTTTTTGCTCCCATTTTTCATGAGTTGAAATAAAAGATCTAAGACTTTTTCTATGCGCACAAAAGGCTTATCTCTCAAATTTTGTTCACAAATTTGTTTAAATCCGTGTTAGTGAGCACTTCTCCTTTGCCAAGATAATCCATCCACCTGACAGGTGTGGCATATCAAGATGCTGATTAAACAGCATGATTATTGCGCAGGTGTGCCTTGGGCTGGTCACAATAAAAGGCCACTCTAAAATGTGCAGTTTTATCACACAACACAATGCCACAGATGTCGCAAGTTTTGAGGGAGCGTGCAATTGGCATGCTGACTGCAGGAATGTCCACCAGAGCTCATGTTGCAGCATGATAATGCACGGCCCCATGTAGCAAGGATCTGTACACAATTCCTGGAAGCTGAAAACATCCCAGTTCTTGCACGGCCTGCATACTCACCAGACATGTCACCCATTGAGCATGTTTGGGATGCTCTGGATCGGCGTGTACGACAGCGTGTTCCGATTCCTGCCAATATCCAGCAACTTCGCACAGCCATTGAAGAGGAGTGGACCGACACTCCACAGGCCACAATCAACAACCTGATAAACTCTATGTGAAGATGTGTCGCACTGCATGAGGCAAATGGTGGTCACACCAGATACTGACTGGTTTTCAAAAAATGCATATCTGTAGCCCTAGTCATGTGAGATCCATAGTTCAGTGCCTAATAAATGTCTTTTTTCAAGATAAAACTGCACATTATACTGTTTCCCACCTTTTCTATTTCATGTTTACTATTATTCTAAAATATGGAAAATAGTAAAAACAAAGAAAAATGTGGTGTGTCAAAACTTTTGACTGGTAGTGTATTTACTGTGATATCTGCACACAGCAAATTTAAAAAGTGTTGAGTGGACCTATGTGAACACTGGCATGTGTTGATTTTTACGCTCTCAGAGCTAAATTAACACTCCGAGTTAATTTAACAGTGACGATTTTGCCGTGTGGGTGAAAATTAGACCCAGCAGATGTTTTCCGTCACGTCTCATTGTTCTGCTATCTATTCACGAACAGACAGGTTGTGCCTTCGCCTCAGGCATTGTTTAGATAACGTCCCACACCTATCCAGCATGCGTACAACAAAAAATAGCTTGCATGTGCGCATAGACACACACACACACACGTACGCACACACACATTCACACACCCCCATGCATCCGCACTAATGGGGAGCTTTCTCTTGATGCATTCTCTGGAGATACAAGAAAATTTCTCATTTGTACGTGTGGTCAAACATAGCTTCCCATCAGTGTTTATTTGATAATGTGCACTCCATGAAGTTAAAGGCCATTTTGAGAGCATTTTGGTTTTGGTAACACAACAGTAACATAACAAACTTGTTTTAATGGAAGTACTATTTTCACATCAGTTACTTTTAAAGTGAAATTCCCCAGCACTGCTCATGGTGGGGTTCTGATGCATAGGGCAGTGTTTGAATCTTTGGACATCCATGTGAATTCACTTGTATTGTCCAATGCTCTTGGCTACAAGTTACAGTTTTTTACAATTGGATACAAGCATTGCTCACTACTGAGTCCACTTTTTCACTTTTTCATACAACTCTCTGCACCAACATGCAGCATGGCACAACAGTTGATTTCATGACCAAAACACAACAAAACTACCAAAAGCACTGTATGCAAAATTAAATCATTTGACCAAAACACCAGCACTAGTTTTCTCCCAACAAGAACACGTCAGTCATAACACAATGACCTAAAAAACACCGACAACAGGTAGCATTACAGTTAGATGCACCATTTTACTTTATATCAGTAGTAAATGATTTTGTGTTCTCTAGTTTTTCTTTTGTATATATTTTTTCTCTTGTTATTGTAATTAGCTTACAATAAGTATTACTTTGTTCTTTCGTTGACAGTATAAGAAATGTATAGATTACCGTAAAGTGCACCAGCAACTGAGGGGAACTTGGAAATATTGCACAAGAATAATGGACAAATTCATAAATCATCCAGTAATAGAGGAAGCTTACAGTGCAAGTCAAACTGCTTCCTAATCACCTGTATATGGTAAGCTAATCTATAGTAGGTGGTTTCTTTGTAGGTAATGATGTCTGTTTGCCTATACATGCACACACACTGTGACACACACACACACACACACACACACACACACACACACATACAGTTGTGCTAAATACCGATTCCTAACCCTACCCTCATTGTCATTCTACCCCTGATATCAAAGGTTTTCCTGTTAGAACTGGCAAAGCAAACCCACAAATGCTTACACAGTGGGTCACACACACACTTACACATAAACCTGGCCTGTGGAACGGACCTCAAAACACCGACAACAGGTAGCATTACAGTCAGATGCACCATTTTACTTTATATCAGTAGTAAATGATTTTGTGTTCTCTAGTTTTTCTTTTGTATATATTTTTTCTCTTGTTATTGTAATTAGCTTACAGTAAGTATTACTTTGTTCTTTGGTTGACAGTATAAGAAATGTATAGATTACTGTAAAGTGCACCAGCAACTGAGGGGAACTTGGAAATATTGCACAAGAATAATGGACAAATTCATAAATCATCCAGTAATAGAGGAAGCTTACAGTGCAAGTCAAACTGCTTCCTAATCACCTGTATATGGTAAGCTAATCTATAGTAGGTGGTTTCTTTGTAGGTAATGATGTCTGTTTGCCTATACATGCACACACACTGTGACACACACACACACACACACACACACACACATACAGTTGTGCTAAATACCGATTCCTAACCCTACCCTCATTGTCATTCTACCCCTGATATCAAAGGTTTTCCTGTTAGAACTGGCAAAGCAAACCCACAAATGCTTACACAGTGGGTCACACACACACTTACACATAAACCTGGCCTGTGGAACGGACCTCAAAACACCGACAACAGGTAGCATTACAGTCAGATGCACCATTTTACTTTATATCAGTAGTAAATGATTTTGTGTTCTCTAGTTTTTCTTTTGTATATATTTTTTCTCTTGTTATTGTAATTAGCTTACAGTAAGTATTACTTTGTTCTTTGGTTGACAGTATAAGAAATGTATAGATTACCGTAAAGTGCACCAGCAACTGAGGGGAACTTGGAAATACTGCACAAGAATAATGGACAAATTCATAAATCATCCAGTAATATAGGAAGCTTTCAGTGCAAGTCAAACTGCTTCCTAATCACCTGTATATGGTAAGCTAATCTATAGTAGGTGGTTTCTTTGTAGGTAATGATGTCTGTTTGCCTATACATGCACACACACTGTGACACACACACACACACACACACACACACACACACACACACACACACACACACATACAGTTGTGCTAAATACTGATTCCTAACCCTACCCTCATTGTCATTCTACCCCTGATATCAAAGGTTTTCCTGTTAGAACTGGCAAAGCACACACACAAATGCTTACACAGTGGGTCACACACACACTTACACATAAACCTGGCCTGTGGAACGGGCCTCACGTGTAGCCTACTTTACACGGACCAAACTGAAACTAAAACCACCTGTTCCAAGTCAACCATCAGAGTAACGCAGAAACTAATGAATCAAACCACGCAGAACGTAAAGCCAGAGTGAGTTGGGCAATTACTCAGTTGAGAAGAGACACGCAACTTTTGGCAATGATAACAACGGCCAGTTATCATGGCGACCACACCCAAGTTGTTATGGATACGGTTGTCTGTGTCACTCTGCCTGCCCCAACATAACAACACAAACACATCCAACATCTTGACATCACATCACCAAAGCTTTGTTCTGCTTCTTTACGTTTGTCCTACACCATTCTGTTCTATTCTGTTCTGTTGATCAGTTAGATCTAGTTAGGCTCATTCTCTGTAAAGTCCTTTGAGATGTGCTTGTGATAAAATAAACAAACTTGAACTTGAGCTTGAACTGTACGGTCAACAGAAACACTGAATTCTACTAACATCTGGCAAGAAAACACTTTCTTACATTTTTGTGGGGCTATAGGAAAATCGTTGCTAGTAATTGCTTTGAGTAAGGAATCTGTGTACTAATCTGATATTAGATAGTATCAAAGGTTCTTCAGATACAGTATATTTTGAATGATAAGATTCCTGTCTGAGTGTATGTGAGGCAGCTCCCTTCCTGGCACACGCACTCCAACAAAAATTTCCTTTTTTGGCTCAGCCCTTCATGGAAAAACCCACCGACCTACAGGTTTTACGGTGATGTCACTGATGCAGGGAAACCCTTGGGTATAGGCTCTCCACCAACATGAGTCAGATGCTGTCTGGCTCTCCTCCAGGCTAGACATGATGACATTGGCAGAAAGAGCCAGTTTAGTTGAAGCAGCCAGAGATCATAAACAGAAGAGCGTGGAGACTGTGCTCACACTCTCACTCTCACCGGGCAGCAGCAGCCAGGTTAGAGGAAGGGGGCTGGCAGGGATAAAAGCGATCAGAGCACATCCAGGCAAAACAAGAGAATGACCTTCAATCTCAGCTTCCTGCCTTCGCACAGGTGAGTCTCAAACAAACACAATGAACGTCTCTGACCTACACTCTGATGTAAGGCTGATCCAACATACACAAGTTACAGTGTATGTCAAGTGAATTTCTGTTGAACCGGAAGTTGGGCTGCATTTTTGTTATGAAGAACCATTGCGAGTTAACAAGGAATAACTCTGAGGTCTCAACGGGACCCCTAATCATAGTCCAACGCATTAAAAGCGTGATTAACAGAAACTGTAACCCTTTGATCAACCAGTCGAGTTAAGAGAGGTGAAGAGATGCAAAGGTTGAAGTGAAAAGAAGCTTATATCACCAACAGCCATGATTAACAAAAATGAAATGTGCCAAAAGTTTCAGGTATATAGGTCTGATTGATGCCTGTTTTTTTAAGCGTTGAAGTATTAAAGGTGATTTGATAAATGCCACATCATGTTGCCTGATATAAAGCTGTTTTGAATTGTTACCATCCTGAATTGAATTACACTTATATTCCTTATAAGTATCTTAATCTGCTGTATACTGTTCATTAGGCTCCTTCGGTTCACTTTCATCCAATCAATTATCAATGGAAATGCATGCCATGATAATTTGTTTTGGAACCACACTTTGACGGCTGCTTTATACTTGGAGTGGATATAATGGACCTGCGCTACTTGAGGTTCACCCTCAATCATGTTAAGTGGCACCTATAAAAACCGAAGAATTCATTGAAGGCTTGTTTGCATGTCTAGGCCTATGCCTCGCTGAAAGTTTAACAGTAGGATAGTACTGTAGTGCTGCAGTGACAATCTGAGAGAACTATGTTATGTGAGAGAGAGAGAGAGACAGAGAGAGAGAGAGAGTGTGTGTGGGAGACAACCTGAATCTGAATCACGTGTTTTCCCCAGGATCCAGGAAGAAGAAAAAAATGATTTGTGAGTTCATGGAGACTGTCCAACAATTTCAGACTAATGTGTTACTTTGGATTGTAGTCCCATTTGTGCTTTGATATTAGCTTCACACACTGAGCTAACCTACATTTTTCATACTCTTGGCAGATCAAACCAAGTTTTCAAATTAGTGTGGGAGATGGGCCTGTGGTGCTGGTCATGTTCAGTCCAGGAAGGAGCGCTCTCGGCCCCCAGAGGTTTGCTGCGACGGTTCCTGCTGCTGAAGCTGGTGACGGTGCTGCTGTTACCCCACGGAGCGGGACTCCCCCTGCTGGTGGGCTGCGTGTTCAGCCTGCAGGCCCTGTTGCTGCTCCGCTCCCCCCACATCTCCACCAAGCCCTCCACCGTCTTCCTGGGCCAGCTGGCTCTCACAGACGGCCTCCTGCTCCTGCACTGGGCGCTGCGGCTGGGAGCGAGCGTGGGCCGCTGGGTGGAGGCGGGCCTCGAGGTTGACATGGGCCTCGTGAAGGAGGGGGGATCTGTTTGGCGGTGGGAGGCTGTGAGTGTGCTGTGTCAGCGGCTGCTTGACGCTCACCACCTGGCCTCTCTGCTCCTGCTGGGGCTGCTGGGACTGGAGGCCACCCTGGTGTCCCGCTGGCCTCTGCAGACTCGCAGATTTAGGACTTCTCACTGGGCCCAGCTCAGCTGCAGCCTGGTCTGGGTGCTCGTGCTCCTGGAGCTCCTCCTGCTGCTGGCCTCAAAGCTCCATCAAGACTCTGGACCTCAGACGAACTCCTTAGCACTCCAAGACCCTCAAACTGCCTCTCTGAGTCTGGCTCCTCCTTCCTCCCTGCCAACTGTCTCCATCTGTCTCAGGAGGGCGTTGTGGCTGGTGAATTCATGGCTCCACTATGCCGTCCTCTACAGCAAACAAAAGAGGAGGAAGAGCTACTTCCATTAAGAGTTTTGGCTGTAAAATAACATGTATTTTTGTACAGTATGTTATTATTTATATATATATTTTCAAAATCAACCTGCTGCATTTTTAATACAGCTATATTTTCTATGCAGCGCTGGACCAAAGGTTTGTCCACTGCTGCAGGCTTGTTTGTATAATGTTATAAAAAGAACATATAGTATAATTAGTATGTTACAGTATGTAGTATGTTAGTATGTTTGTAGAGGCCATGCCAACCAAAGGTTTCCTCAGTTTACATTTCAGGTTCTTGTGAAGTAAGCTGATCTCACATTTGAACAGAGAGAGATCCTTATCTGGTTTATATAGTAAACATGGTCTCATCCTGCAGTCTCTCAACTGTGTGAACTGGCAGACAAATCCAGTCGTGGAAAAGATGGGACAAGATAGAGGGCACTGCAGTCAAAGCATAAAGGGAGTGTTAAACAGTACACAACATTATCTAAAAAAGTATGACATGTTTAAACGTTATAAAGCTACACATGAGTCTCTGACTTGTTGTTAAAGCTTTTTACTTTATATCATGTCTCTGTCAATAGTGCCTGATTGTAATGCTTCACTGTTTTCTCCTTGCTTACATTTTGCATATCGCTTGTCCAGTGTAACGGATGAGGAGCTGTGCCTGGCACAAACTGGGATGGTCCTCATTATACTAGTCGAGTCATAAGGAGAAACTGGGTTTTTTCAAATGAATGGAAATGACTCAAACTTAATTTGTTTAAATGTTGCCATCCATGCAATTAGTCAGACACACAACATGCATTACGACAAGGCCTCTATTCCAGTTCTGGTTAATCAATGCTGTGTACAGACAATATACACACACACACACACACATGTACACACTGAGAGAGAATTTGCTGCTTACATGAGTCAAACGTGGGTCAACCTGATAAGACGAAGGCAAAAAAAAAAACACCCTAAACTTTCAGTCAATACTCAGGCACACTTTGGCTTCAGCCTGGATATCAGTGTCTGTTATCATCCTCTGTAGTGCAGGGATCAGTCACTGAGGATATGAAAGATCAGAGATGGACATCCTGAGAATAAACTGTTTGCGTTTGTGAAAGTTTGGAAGTAATCTGTGACATAACCGCACTTCCCATCACACACCACAGTCTCTTTCTGAGAAATGTGTATATGTTGTGTCACTGAAAACAGCAGGGAAAACAACATGATTGAAGGAGGAAGTGTCTTAGCACAGAGTAATTGTAGACATCTGTTTTACATTTTCAGGTGAGTAACAGTTTCATGTTGCTCTGAATAATCACCAAGTATCCTGATGAGTCAGTCGGGATTTGAATATTGCTGTGCAGGGTTTTTCCAGCAGGGGGAAGCACATCGCAACTGAGTCTACTTTTGGCAGTTTCTGCTGTCTATATGGAGTCTAACAAAGTGAAAAGGGTTGAAGAGGATGGAGGGAGTGAGCTACTTTACCAAGCTAATTAGTATGGTGGCTCCAGAGTGTGTATGTGTGTGTACATGGCTGTGTGTAGTTGGGATTTTAAGTGTTCCTGGAACTAATCAATTAAGGCTGAAAAATGAGGAATAACAGGATGAAGAGGAGTAACGAACAGTGGTGGCAGCTGCCTTCCCATGATGCTCTCTGTTTGGCAGTGGTAGCCCTGTGCGGTGTACTTTGGCAGTGGGGTTGTCAGTCAAGGGCAAACAATGTGGGAGGTCAAAACTTTCAAAAATAACAATAGATCCTGTTTGTCCTCTTGAGTGAGTCAAGGTTCATTCTGTACACCGCAACAGCCAAGGCAGAATAAGAATAGACTACAAAAGACCAAAGACAAAAGACCATAAGGGAGAGATGAGGTTTATCATAATCAATTAAACACTAAACATGTTGCCTTGTCCCCCCTGAGGGCAGCACTGCAGCTGCTCTTCGGGCCAGTGACTAACAGATACAGTATGTCACCTTGTTTTGACCTGTAATTTTAGCGCCCCCTTTGGGCCGTGCAATGTTGAGATCACTGGAACACAGTGGGGAGCTGAATCATTTCCTCAAGCTTTGTCAAAATCCCCAATTCCATCATGAGGGACAACAAATTATGACAAAAGATAGCCGGTAACTTAATTCCTTGGTTGACAAACTGTTGACAACTGTTCTATGATTTAGAGATATTGAATAATTCATCTCAGAGTCATGTTTTTTTTCTTCCCAAAATGGATATGTAACATTTTGTAAATGAAGTGTTCAGATCTTGGGACAGCTGGCGCTCTATGTCCACCAGGCAAGGTACAGTAGAGACCATTATATCTCCGAGACTGACAGGCAGATCCGGGGTCCACAGGCCGGGGTCAGTCTGGTCAGCCTGTCTGCCTCGGCTCAGTCCAACCAGCGAGCGCTCACCCATGGCTGCTCATGCTGCACCTATCAGTGCTATGGGGTAAACAGCCCAGAGCGGCTGCCTGCCTCTGTGCCTCAGCCACAGCCAGCAGCATTGATCCAGACTCCGCTCCAGGTCAGATCTGGACGTTGGCTCATGGGGCTAAGGTCAGTTTTGAGCTGTTGTCAGAAAGTGAGTGTGTGTATGTGTGTGTGTGTTTGGGTGTGAGAGAGCGGGAGCGAGACAGACACACACACACACACACAAGCCACCCCACTCCAGCCATGTTAATGTCAGTCCATAAAGCCTGTAAAGCCCAAGGCTCCCGTGTTGTACTGCTCCGCTGCCTTTGTCTAAGTCTGTTGTCAGGGCAGAGGTATGTGTGGCACGACGGGCTGCCCCTAAACTTTCCCGGAGCAAATGAATGAGAGGATGGACAGAGGCAAGGGGAGGAAAGCAAAGGAAATACACTCATCATCGCATTAAAGGGGAGCAAGACAGAAGGGTCGAGAAAGAGGGAGATGGAGGGAGGGAGGGAGGGAGATGGAGGGAGAGGGTGGAGGGGGCGCAGTAATGGGGTCTTTGTTCTGTGTGGTGTGACTCACAAAGCCTTGGCCAGGGCAGCACAGCTTAGTTACCATTACCAAACACTGAGAAGGAGGGGAGGGGAGAGGGGGGGGGTTCTGCTGCCCAATCAAGCCTCACTTGTCTTCTGGTTTATCCAATCATGAAATTTCACCACAGCTTTTTGTTAATTTTGACCAGTTCTATCTCTTGTCCCAATTGGGTGTTTGGACTGTCAGTCTACCACAGTCAGCCAACTGATGACTTTACATAATAAGCGCACAGTTGTGCCATTATCTCCTCAAACTTGATTTTGAGGTAGTAATACACTTTTGGAGCAACTCTGAAAGGTATTAGGTTCCTTTGAATAAACCCAGCTTTAACGTCATAGGAAAATGTCGTTAGCAGGAGACATTTGAATATATGTTTTTGACCCTCTACCTTACATTGTGTTCTGTCTCTGGGAGTGTTGGCCATTTACATTTCCCCTGAAATGGTCTAGTGTATCACCGCTGCTAAGTTTATGTTCTTATCAAGGTAAAAGAAAACTCATCAAGAAGATTTTAAAGCGATTACTTGCCAAATAATGAAGCAATACCATGTTCAAGCTGACCAAGTGAAAGAAAATATTTAAATTATGTTATATAATGTCATTATGAAAACATGTTTTTGTCAAAATGTGTAGCACATACACACACACACACACACACACACACACACAGAGAGAGACACACACACACACACACACACACACACACACACACACACACACACACGCATACTCACTTCAATAGCAAGACTTAAGAGGTTAAAGACATCTGGATGATGTGTAATGTACTGTGTGCATGTGTATGTGCATTTGTGTGTGGGTGTGGGTGTGTGTGCGCGCATACGTGTATATGTGTGTGTGTGTGTGTGTGTGAGAGGGAGAGAGAGAGAGGGTGTATGCATGTGTGTGTCTGTGTGTTCAGTTTATGCAGTAAGCAGGATGTCCTGTCCTCCCTGCTGCTATTGTGGAGTAGTCAGCCTGCCAGACACTACCCCCAAAGACCACTTCCCCTCTGTCAAGTGTCTCTCTCTCACACACACACACACACACACACACACACACACACGGACACACACACACACACACACACACACACACACACACACGGACACACACACACACACACACACACACACACACATGCAGCCCCATGCCAGCCTGAACACAATGGGAACCTATCCAACGCCGCCCTGTCACCTGGCTATAAATAGCAGTTTTGGTAGCCTAAAACATGAAGATTGTATTGTAACAATGGTGTGGCAGGACTTTGATCAGCCAAAATAGAGCTAGTACTGAGAGATCACACATAGTTCACTGTTTATTTAACTTGTACGAAATCTCCCCAGTTGGCAGGCAGAGGTTCTGGAGATGTCACCTCCATTTTGATAATTGTTTTTACTTACATCTGCTGCGTTTACACTGCATGTATAAGGTGATATTTCACACCTTGTTTGCAGTAGGTCCAAAGCCACCTATATGGTCTAAATTTAGTCACTCGCAATGAGAGACTGTCTTTGATATATAGGGATGTGGAGGGTAAACCCACCTCATCTCAGTTTACCTACTTTTTTTAATTTGTGGAATACAATTTATGCATTTAGGCTGACATAAATATGTATAACATAAATTCATAGTACGTCATAACAGTAATATATGTCATATCATATCTTGTAATATGTAAGTTATATGAAGATATGGTCTTTAAACAAACAAAAAATAACATAAATGTTTTACTGAAAGTATAACTGATTTGTTTATTGGTGGTTGTAATTGCCTTTTGATAATCCCTGATGTATAAGGTTATATGTCACATGTTGCAGTAACTACTATAGTAAGTGTAAAGTCTAATGGTCTAAATCAAGTCGCCCACAATGGGAAGCTCTGACATACATGGATGTGTGGGGTGAACCCACTTAAAGCCAATTTACCCACTTTTTTATTTGTGGAATAGACTTTATGCACTTTTTTTAGGCTGATATGTATCTTTGTGACATAAATTCCTAGTATACATCATAGTAAGTAATATGAAACTGATGTGTTATATGAAGATAGGGTCTTTAACCAAAAAAGTATATACAGCATACAGTAATGAATGCTTTTGTGAAAGTATAATTGATTTTTGTTTATTTGTGGTTGTTTGCCATTTAATGATCACCAGCTGGAACTCATAGTGTGCGCGCCTTTTAATTTACCACTACATCACTGCTGATAGCCTATATAAAAGCCATCAGCTCTCCAGTTTAGCAGCTGATGACACCAGTCTGTGTCCCCTCTCTCTCCTTCCCTCCTCCTCCTCCTCCTCCACAATCCTCTATTCACCCCCCACACCCCCCCAACCCCCTCCTCGCCCGACCGAGGTGCTATTGTCTCGTTTCCTGTGGCCGTGCAAGCCGCCCTCCAGCCAAACACACACACACACACACACACACACACACACACACACACACACACACACACACACACACACACATATCCACACACGCGCGCACAAACACTCCGGGGTGAGCTGAACTGGCGCGGTGGGTTTGATGCGTTCCCATTTCTAGTGGAGCGAGCGAGTCGTCAAGATTAATTGAAGAAATTACACCCGCAGGATTTTTCTTTTGCTTATACTTACAAAACATTCCTATCACTTGTTCGTGTTTTTTGATCGGTTTTCGACTCGGGGAAAAAATATATCCAGGGAAACGGCAAGGACACAAGTTTGTAGACTCAGCAGCACATTAGGAGCCAAAAAGTACGGAGCTTTTCTTTTGACAGCTGCGCCGCCGCACTGCTGCCAGACTGACAAACAACAGTGACAAGGAGCCGAGCTGTCACCATCACATTCAACTGCGAGATTAACAAGACAGTAAGTTTTGTTTATGTTATGGCTAGTTGTCAAAAACATTTTAGTAGGCTAGCTGCTTCCCTTGTAAGAGAATGAATGTGCTGCTTTAGCCACAGAAATGTACAAATTACAGTTGTACATTTACACATAGAGCTGCCATTCAGTTTACCATCTTTGAAACGAATTAAAATAAAAAGGATCTAATTTATAGACTGTAGCTTGGATGTTACAGCTGCTCTTAAGTACAAGAACCATCAAGATATTGCAATGTTACCAAAAAACTTTTTAAGAAAACTTAAGTTTATTGCCAAGTTAGGGCATCAGAACAATGAATAACCTATTCATGAAGTAATCCTTGGTAGCATAATGACCAGCATTAGTAAGTATGTTAAATGTATATTGTACAATGTGATGGCCTAATGTGGGTTAGAATTATAACAAGAACTTTCTGATGCACTCTGTATTATGAACATCTTTTACATAGTAATTCCCTACTGCTGCCCAGCACATGACTGACTTGGTGAGTTGGCTGTAAGCAGTGAAGCTGTCTCTTGCTTTGTGCCTGGTTATCCTCCGCTTCCCTCTCCGAGCATGTGAGAGAAAGGAACAGCTGGATGTGAGCTGAACCTGAACCTGATCTGTTTAGAGCAGCAGGTCTCAGAGGCCTGTTTCTCAAACCCTGTCACTGCTGCGGCCGGCTGTGGGGAAACCCTGTAACTCTGCAGCTGTCCACGACCTGAGCCGCCACAGGCTTTCTACATGAGACACACACACACACACACACACACACGCCCAGGATGAGATGTCGCAGCATGGGTTCGAGCAAAATCCTCAACACATTTGTGCTCCATAGGTCTGAATTAGCCCTAATGAAAAAGTCACATGTTAAAATCCACATGTGAATTCAAAGCACATATGGTTTTTTTGGACACATGTTGGTTTTCACATGTGAACATTTTTTTCACATTGTCATCTGCCATTACATATGATAATATTCGTAAGAGTTTAGTTCCAAAATGAGATATCCACCATTTTAAAAAATGACACTCACTCTCCAGCACTGACTGCTGGCATGAAAGTTACGCACATTCTGGGTTAGTATTGAAGTTAGGAGTCATTTTAAGACATTTACTTATAAAATAGCTGACTTCATTTTCGAGGACAGAATCATGTATGTTTTTCAAATATTGCCTTATCAATTTCAGGTCACAACATTTTTCTAAAATGGATATATAGCATTTTGATTTTGGAATGAAACCCTTAGTTTCTTTCACATGTGAAAACTTAATTTCACATGCAAAGAGACAATTCACAGGTGAAAATTTCATTTTCACATGTGACTTTTTTGTAAAGGATAGGTAGTTTGTGTTCATTCAACTCAAACACAAACTGTATAGCAGCCAAACTCAATGTTCTATAGCCTGGGCTCCCTGCAGAAACATCAGCTAAATATGAGTCAGGCAGTGTCAGGGGTCCTGGGACAGAGCCACAGTACACAGAACCCTACAGTGTGTGTGTGTGTGTGTGTGTGTGTACGTGTGAAGACTCGCGCATGTAAGGGTATGTGCTTGTGTATGCACGTGCGATGACTTGTGCATCTACGTGAGTGTGTGTGTGTGTGTGTGTGTGTGTGGTGTGCAGAAGGGTACAGTGAGGGTATTGTAAGGGCCAGTGGAGGCTTTTAGGGAGGCGTGTGAAAACGCAGTAAAGATGTCACACTGCAGCTGGCACAGGACTGGACTGATGGACTGCTTACACTCACAGCCTTGCCTTTGTGCGTGTGTGTGTGTGTGTGTGTGTGTGGTGGAAACAGAGATAGAGAGAAACTTATCCAGAGACACTCAGGAATCAGGATTGTACATACAGTGCCAAAGACCCACCGCCGCTGAGCCCTCTGCCTCACTGCTGGTTCAGCTCTGTTGCATAACACAAGATAAGCCTGGTCACACAGAGACACAGAGAGAGAGAGAGAGAGAGAGAGAGAGAGAGAGGGAGAGAGGTGCAGCTCCGTCTTTGGTCAAATACTGTTTAAAAACAGCTTCTATTTTGGCTGAGAGTCATATGGAGTGTCAAAGATTCAGTCCGACATCTTTTGTTTTGTGACAGGCTGATTTGGTCATAACGTACTGTGAGTTGCAGTCCCTGAGTGTCTTAGTGCATTGTAATAATAATATTGTAATGCAGTTGCTTTTGTTTACCTGTGTGCAGTGTGATAATGTCTGATGGCTACCTTCAAACTTGAAATTGCCCTGGTAGGTAGATACGAAATACTTGCTGTATCAAATACAAATTGGCAATCATGTTTTTTTGTTGCGTCAGCATTGTTGTACATAGAGATGCGTACATGTGATCAGCCATTCAAGCAGACAGTTCTTTTTATAGGCCCAAATAGACGTGTTTGTATCTTCTCATTTCTATCATTTTTGAGTAAGACCAATCACACATATAGTCTTCCTACTGACTTACCAGACTTAAGCAAAATAGTCAAGAAATTGGCATGGCATGGAGATAAAGATATGTGAATAGTAATTACATCATAAAGCATCATTGTCATACTAGAAAAAAAAGTGCAAATGTTCATTATGTGAGCAATAGAAATATCAAGTGCAATAGTAAAACTGGTAAAAGGCACACAGTGATGGAGATGACATCACAGAATCAAATACTGCTTCAAGTGAATGAATGGAGATTTACCTGCTCAGATAAGATAAGATAAGATAAGATAGCACTTTATTCAAATTCAGGTGTCACAGCAGCAATTGGCGGACAATGCCAAGGAAGTCAAGTATGTTTCATGTACAGGAAGGTAATAGAAGAAATAGGTACTAAAATAAAATAAAGGTAATGTACATAATATACAACAATAGAGACAGTGCAAATAGTGATAATGCAAATAATAAATGCAAATAATAAATGCAGATTCGGATAAGTCTATGGATATATTCCAGAGGAATAGTCAAGAGTTCAAGAGTTCAAGTTTAGATTATTCAAGTCTAGATACTGACAACAAAACCATCATGTTTCCTTGACAACAACGATCGGTGATGTTGTGAGCAGCTCTGAATTCTTTTTGCACCAAGCCAACATGCTGGTCCCATGAGTTGTTTACTACTACTACTAAGTTGTAGCCCAACCAAGTTATGTTTGCCCACTGCCCACACAAAACCCATCCATTTTATACTGTGAAATAGATTTTACATTGGATTCTTTAACATTGATTCGTTAATACTGAATACTGAAGCTGGAGTTGAGAATGAATGTTCAGCCTCCTAATCTACATGGGAACGTTCCTTCCCCAGACAGCCATTTACCTCACACACTTCTGGTGCCGCCCTACGTGCCACATGCCACACTGCCATGAGAACTGAAACCCTCCAGATAGAGGAGACTGGTATTTATACTGACAGATAACACATGAACATGCACATATACAGTACATAGACACACTTACAAGCATGCTTTAATGCACACACATACACACAGACAATAAATTGCTGCGTTAACAGTGAAATTAAACTAAATCCAGGTGTCAAAGTTAATTTGTAAGCAGCAATGTCATCTCTGTATGCTTATGTTTTTTCACCCAGATAGGCAGTCATATTGTGTTAAATTCCCCCATAAAGTTCCCTGGACAGTTAAGGTAGTGGTGCATATGAGGGGTACATGCTTAATTGAGTGCCCGCCTCGTTTAATTGGTTGCTTAGTAACAGGAGGTTTTGGTTCTTACTTATCTGTTGTGTGAGTGACTGAAGTAAGTTATCCTCTCATTGGGTTTGAGAAATGTTTTGTTAGTTAACAGAATATATGGAGTATTGCATACATTTAGAGGATTTATTAGCCACTCCTTGCTTTCTTATTTGTACTTAGTAGTCATTAAGAGGCTATATGCTAATCTTGCTCTTGTGTGCTCATTTGTTTCTCATTGTCAGGTAAAACCATACATACATAACAAATGTGCATATGAACATACAGATGCCAGTACAAGGCTGCCTACATTTACTGTTGAGATTATGTTGATGCTTCATCATTCAAGATAACAGAGGTTAAACTAACTGATAACTCGCCTAAACTTAACACCTATAGTTGGTCCCAATCAAAAGGACGTTGTAGATGGTTGTAGATATGGATCCTGGTAAATAGTAGGGACTCAAATTAATGATGTCCAATATATCTGAAAATTTTATTTGGCTGTTGCATGAATGACTGATGTCCTTTTGAGAAGTATCCCTCACATTTGCCTCTCAAATAGTAATAGTAATAATAGTAATAGTAAAACGGCTACATTAAAGACATTTTAAATTGAAATTTAGTATCACTTGGTATAAATGATCCTTCTTGCTTACTGTCCTCTGTAGACGGAAATAAAATTTTAAAACATACTTGTTTACTCAAACGTATAGCGTGAATGCAATTATTATTTTTTAATATTATGTATTATTATAGTATCACTAAAAAATTTTCATTGCATTTTGGTATATGCCAATAATGACATATGAATCATACCTAACCATTCAACATGCCACAGCTCCCATTTGCACTGAACAACTGGAGTTGTTTGCTCCTTAGTCCCGTCTTAGTTTTATTGTGAGGAAGTGACCATGTGCTTTTTCCTCTCTCTCCACAGGAGGATTGAGCAGCCCCGTCGTCTCACATCCTGAGTGTTTCTGCCTCCGTTTGTGTGTGTGAATGTCCACGATGGCTAGGAGGGGGCTTGACTGGTGGACCCCCCACTGACACCCCCGTT
Source organism: Centroberyx gerrardi (assembly GCF_048128805.1). NCBI lineage: Eukaryota > Metazoa > Chordata > Actinopteri > Beryciformes > Berycidae > Centroberyx > Centroberyx gerrardi. Next base: position 16,901,395 of record NC_136012.1, on the reverse strand, counting down.
CCCCAGATATCCGCCCTGACTCGCCCCTTTCCTGACGGCTTTACTGTACCCTTGATCTGCGGAGCCCCCCTCCCCATCTAAGCTGTCACCATGGCCAGCCTGGTGCTCAATGAGACCGGAATGGAGGACTGTGGCATCGACGATTCCTTCAAGTACAACTTGTACTCGGTGGTCTACAGTGTGGTCTTTGTCCTCGGCCTGATCACCAACTGTGCCGCCCTCTTCGTCTTCTGCTTCCGGATGAAGATGCGCAACGAGACCACAATGTTCATGACCAATTTAGCGTTATCTGATTTAGTGTTTGTTTTTACGCTGCCATTCAAGGTCTTCTACAACGTTAACCGTCACTGGCCATTTGGAGATGGACTGTGTAAGGTATCGGGCACGGCCTTCATCACTAACATCTACGGCAGCATGCTCTTCCTCACCTGCATCAGCGTAGACCGCTTCCTGGCTATCGTCTACCCCTTCCGCTCCCGCTCCATCCGCACGCGCAGGAACGCGGCGCTAGTGTGCGCGGCGGTGTGGCTGACCATCGTGGGAGGAGGGATATCAGTGACCTTCTTCTCCACCATCAACAGGGCCAACCGAGCCACAGCCTGCTTCGAGGGCTTCTCCAAGAGCACCTGGAGGACCTACCTGTCCAAAATCACCATCTTCATCGAGGTGAGCGAGGAGGGGCAGGGATGGGAAAGTATGGATGGTGGTCTGAAAGGTCTGATAGCTGCGCAAATACACATATTTACTCTTTTTTTATCAGTCTTTACCATATTAACCTAACCAGACCCATATCAAGGAGGGTAAACCTTTACATTAACATTTATTTGTTATTCTCTTCCCAGATTGTGGGCTTCCTGCTCCCCTTGCTGGCCAACTTGGTGTGTTCCTCGCTGGTTCTGCGGACACTCCGTCGCCCGGTGACCGTTGGCCACGGATGTGAGAGCAAGAGGCGCGTCCTAAGGATGATCCTGGTCCACCTGGGCATCTTCATTATCTGCTTTGTCCCCTACAACTCCATCCTCTTCCTCTACGCTCTGGTGCGGACCCAGGCCCTGGCAAACTGTGCTGTGGAGCGCTTTGCCCGGACTCTTTACCCTATCACTCTGTGTCTGGCCAGCCTCAACTGCTGCCTGGACCCCGTGGTCTACTACTTCACCTCAGAGAGCTTCCAGAAAAGCCTGACCACGGGAGGCAAGGGGTCCGGGACCCGGCCTGAGAGCAACCCCCGTAGCGACACACACCTCAGCAGTGACACTGAGACCCAGGACACAGCAAACACTCTCACCAGAGACACAAACACACTGGCCAGCAACGGCAAAGAGACGAGGCAGTCTGAGACTCAGTTCTGACTCAACAGGGAAGAAGGGAGAAAAGGAAAGAGAAGAAGGACAGGCTGGGTTTGAAAGACAGGAGTCCTGAAGTTGAACTTGACTTGAAAAAATAAAGCAATCAGCAGTTTGGTCCTGGAAGTGACAAACACATAACTCAGCAGATTAGTTAAGTCCTGAGGTAAGTCCTGAGGTATGGCCTGGGCTTTACGGATTAACCACCATTGGAGAGCAGAGGAATGTGTGTATCTGTGTGGGTGTGTGTGTTTACGATGAGAGAACACTAAGGGACCACAGACCCAGCCACACCAGGACAGTTGTGACGGACCAGGGACAAGGGGCCTCTATAAGAGACTCAAGCACAGTATCACTCAGGCTTAACAGTACACACACACACACGCACGCACGCACACACACACACACACACACACACACACACACACACACACGCACACACACTCACAAATGCACTGGATTGTGAATAAGATTTGAGATTTTTGTCCGCATTGTTGAAATGTGCTGTTGAGTTCTTTTGTAACACTCTGAGCCTGAATTTCCATTGTTATATTGTTCAAGCTTTCACAGTATATCATTTTAGAGATTAATGTTGACACTCTTTAGTGTGGTGAGTTCCATTGTTATTATAACACAGCAGCACCCTGACCTGCTGAGTTGAGTGTGTCTCACATTGAAGTTTGAGGCCATTAAATATCTGTTCTGAATTGCTTTCTTGGCTGCATTTATTATTACAGTTCTCCCGCTGCGCCTGCTCTTGGTTCAGTCGACCTTATTCTGAACAGGGACAGCCCTTTGTCAGGGGGAATGTAGATTTGGATTGATAGGGGAGTTGTTATACTGTGGTTCTTCGTTTTTACCAAACGCCTAATGTGATCTTGTTCTTAGAGCCAGAGGGCAGCTCTGATCCAATCGAGGACCTTGGCCTGTGTGCTGTGTCACAGGCCAAATGCTTATTATGACTGGAGCAATGGTCCATTGTTTGCCTCTGAATGAGTTCTCTCTGTCTTAATCTGGCCTTAGACCACAGATCTGCTCTAAGTCTCTTACACACACCAATGTGCACACACTCCAAAGTACTGAGACACACACTGTTGGCTACATACTCACACAAAATCATGCCATATACAAAGTGTTGCATTGCTTATAGCACAAAACAGTCATTACATTAGTCAGCAAATCCAGGAGATTGAGTTGTTTTGTATTGGTCAGTGTCTGTGTGTTTTTGTGTGGGCCATCTGGTGGATACTTTCATCCAAAGTGCCTTAAGTATGCCACGAGTGCATTCATTTTTATCATGGTCTCACCTAGTTGGACTAAGCCCAGCAGTCATAACACCATAGTCTTCCCATGGAGCTACCAAGGAACGCCACCAAGGAGCCTTATATGTTTCTGTATGTATACTAAAGGCTCTTGCTGGAGAAGGGAACATAGTTCAGTCTGGGACATTATACAACATGTTAGTACAAGTTGTTTATCCATACTTTTCATGGAGACATGCAGAGCTAGGGATAGTAACAGAATCATGGCCTTACTAGGGAATGTAATTAGGCCACTTTGAAGTGTGAGAGAGAAAGAGAGAGACAGGACAGACAGACAGACAGACAGAGTGAGGGAGAGTAATCCTAGTAGGCCTCTCTGGTCGTGTGAGTGATGTGACCATATGCATCTACGAGCAGAGAATTACAGACAACAGTAGAGGGACTGGGGGATTTGGGTCAGGGGTGGCAGAGAGGAGGAGGAATATACTGGAGTGCACAGAATTAGGGCAGGATGTAAGATAGTGGGAGTGTAGAAAGACATGCAAGAACTGACCTTAACCTCTTCACCGGTTCATGTTAAAAATGCGGCCCAAATACTTGCAACATTAAGAGAAAACTCACTCAAACTTACTCTTCCTTTGTCTCAGAGAAGAAAATATTTCCTTTAAAGGAGCATTCTGTTTCCTGTTCATAATGAGTAGTAAACTGCCTGTATTGGTATGTTCTGACCTCTAGTGGCCATTTGGTGGAACTAACACTCACTTTCTAACCTGATAAGAGTTCTATTGGCAAATACAGTGGAGATGCTCCACTTAATATATCCATACACACTCCACCTACCATTCACCACAATTTGGTGGTATGTGTTCTATGTTTATTAATCAAGTGTCTGTCCTGGCTCTATACAGAACCGTGATATGATAACTGATATGATATGAAACAAAACTGTAGCAGCACAGGAAGCTCGCAAGGCTCACAGAAAACCGTATAGGTGCATGACAGCCTGGGAACTACGTGTAGACGAAGGTATGTGCGACGCTCTTTTTTAGATGTGACCTCATGTGCATTTGGAGGTGTGAAACCAACAGTGTGGATAACAACCAGTGCCATTCTGCTGAACCACGGTTCTGCTTTCAAGAAGTCACGTGCAGAGCTTACTGTTCTTTATGCCCACAATTGCCTCTGTGACTGTATTGCGGTAATATAGAGAAGCCACTGCTCTCAATCAAATAGCCACAGGACAGAGGAGATGCAGCCTTGCAAAGTTTAAGAGGACTAAAGCACTGATGGAATTGTCTGGGAGCTACACAGAGACCCACCTTGTCTTATAATATTTAATACTAAGCTGATAAATTCGGTTAGAGGAAGAAGGAAGTGTAATATCTGATAAGGGGAAGCAGTTGGTTGCTGCATTTTTCTCACAGCACCAAAATAAAATGCACGCAGAACTCCTAAGACAGAACTCCTAGTATGTAAATTGAAAGAATACTTGACCAGACTACTTATTAGATAGTTCAGGGAGATTAATAACCACAGGATATAGTGAGGTATGTATTAGAATACAAGTTCAATGATCAGTCTCTGCTGTGTCCTCGGACCAGAGCAACTGCTGTGACAAGCCTAAGCCATTTCAGAGGTAAGAGGAACTGATATCTGTCTGCCTGTATGCCGGTCTTCTTCTAAATCTATATGTGTTTACCTGCATGTTCTGTCTTTGTGTTTTCCTAACCACAAACTCCCCCTCTGTCGGTGCCCTATCGTGCATGCTGCTGGGTTTTGACTGAGTTGCTAGGGACAGAGTGACGTAACTAATGGTAGAATAACATCACAGGCGTAGGGGCAGAACTGCTGCAATCGGAACCACTTCCCCTCGTTATCAAGACACCAAGAGCCCGCTAATACAGAGAACAGGCTGCACCAGAAACTGCCTCATGCACCCACACATACACAAACACATGCATTGCATACACCCTCCACTTGTCACTGCTGCTGTCTTGTTCACATGTACAAACTGGCAGGTTTTCCCCTTTTTTTCAAATGTGCACTAGGTTTTTTTGTTTTTGTTTCGGTGCTTGCTAAAGCTTGAAGAGGACTGTGTATGTGTTCGTCCATTCTGCTGTTTACAGAGGAGTGTGAAAGTGACATGCAGCAGGAGCATGCGGTCGCTGGTGGTCACTTCTGGGTCTGACCTTTCCCCTCCACCCATGCTGGTCATCTAGCGAGAGGAAAGCACAAGGTAATACCACAGTTCTTTTGCTCAAACAGAAATACGGACTGTGAGGCTGTTTTGCAATGCTGTGCTGTCGTATCATCTTAAGATCACAGTCATAGTTCACATTTTGCTGATAACAAGTGGCACTTGGTGCAATATCCAAGTCACTCAGTATGCACATATGATGAGTTTTATTTTACAGGCATGATTAAAGTCATATTAGATGGTCATGGAAAATGTAAACAGGAGTTTAGTTGACATGATTGGCAATTTTAAGTTTGAAGGTAGCCATAGCCGTTTTTTGATACAGCAGCAGACATTTGACATCATGTATTTCGTATCTAGCTGCCAGGGCAATTTCAAGTTTGAAGGTAGCCATCAGACATTATCACACTGCACACAGACACAGAAACAAAAGCAACTGCTTAACAATATTGTTTTTTCACAAACACTAAGACACTTGCAACTCACAGTACGTTATGACCAAATAAGTCTGTCACAAAACGAAAGATGTTAGACTGAATCTTTGACACTCCATATGACTCTCAGCCAAAATAGAAGCGTTTTTTAAACAGTATTTGACCAAAGACGGAGCTTCACCTCTCTCTCTCTCTCTCTCTCTCTCTCTCTCTCTCTTTGACAAGCTTGATCATGTTTTTGCATCATTATTTGAAGTAACTGCTTTAAAGTCTAAGCAATGATTTGCTTTTAAGATTTAAACAGAAGAAAGTGTGAGACAAAGGGTAAAAATTCTATTCAAATGTTTTTCCCGTATGCAACAATGCTGACACAATGCAATGAGTCCTGTTCTGTTACTAACCAGAGTTACCGCAAAAGTTGCCCCATGTATTACTACCTCAAAATCAAGTCTGAGGAGATAATAGCACAACTGTGCACATTTAATATAAAGTCTTCAGTTGGCTGACTGCACTCGATTGACAGTGCAAAAAAGGGGCAAGAGACAAAATTTAGACAGACCAGCAAAAGCTGTGGTGTGCGCTCTCTGTTCCCCCTCGGGGCCCAGCAGAGGAAGGGTGTTGGCCTTGTCTTGATGGCAGAAGGAAGGGTGATGGTTCGGTTGATAAGCAGAGTAGCTGCTCCCTCTTTCTCCCAGACATTTCCTTCTGTAATCTTTGGATAGGCAGAGGGAGTCTCTGATTTATAACCAGCCTTTCTACCATCTATTTCATAGCCCAGTTTTATTTGATTTAAAGTGATGGTATGCCTACAGCAAATACACTGCACATATGAAACACTCAAAACATTTTCATACCTTAGGAAGATACAGTTCAAATAGATTACTTTATAGGCCAGCTTGCTGCATATTTCTTGTTTTGCAAGTAAATTGGTGACAATCAATGTTTTTTTTTCTGCAAATGTACCAAACAATTGTTGGAGTATTAATTCCATTACTTGTCATCTCTCCTTGTGTTGTTCTGTTGCAGGTGTCGGATCGTATGTGTATGAGTGAAAACGAGAAAGAACTGAATTTGTCACGTTTACAGAGCACACCATCACACCTCTGACAATGTAAAGAGAAGGCTATTTGTCACCTCTCGGTATTTCTGTCTTTGACCACAGAAAAGGACATGTGTATAGTGTAGTTTTGTTGAATCATGCCACCGGTGTTTGTGTGAGAGAGAGAATGACTGTGAATAAGTCTGGCTCGTGGGCGGAGTCTCTGGCGAACTCCTCCTCGCCATGTGGCCATGATATGACCAGCTGGGAGAAACGCATGGATCAGCTGTACACCTATTTCTACCTGCTTCTCTTCGTCCCTGGTCTCCTGCTCAATACTATCGCACTCTGGGTCCTCTGCAGGCATATTAGGTACACACACACACACACACACACACACACACACACACACACAAGCATGAGCACACACATACAGCCTCACACACATTCTGGACATAGTAACTCTTCTGTGTTTCACCCCACAGCAAGAAGACCAAGGCTGTGATCTTCATGATAAACCTGGCTTTGGCAGACCTGGCCCACGTCCTCTCTCTGCCTCTGAGGATCTTCTATTACTTCACACACACCTGGCCCTTTGGTCACGGCGTCTGCATGTTCTGCTTCTACCTCAAATACCTCAACATGTACGCCTCCATAGCCTTCCTGGTAAGCAGCCGATGAAGAGGGCTAAGATGAGAATAAGAAAACCCAGGAAGATCTGGAAGATGGTCATTAAGAAGAACAAGGAATTTCAAATGATAGCTCGGTTATCGATTCAGTTCCATTAACAGGAGTCAAATGTCAATCGCTTTTCCTTTAAAATCCAATGCATAACTTCTGATAAAAGCCACTGAGGGAATAAGAATATCAATACACATTTACTCCCTGTGTGTGTGAGTTGTAACAGTTACCATAAACTTCACCTCACCTCTTTTTCTATCTGATCCCTCTGGTTCTAGGTATGTATCAGTGTGCAGAGATGTGTGTTCCTGCTCAACCCGTTCTCTGCCCGTCGGTGGAGGCGGCGTTATGACCTGTTGATCAGCATCATAGTGTGGGTGGTGGTTGGCCTGGGCTGCTCACCTTTCATTCTGATGAGGAGCAGCAACACCACCAGTACCGGTGTCAGTGTCCGTGCCAGTACAAACCAAAACATGATCTATTCCCTTGATTCTACCCAAGGTCCCATAGGGTTAGGGTTATCACCCCTGTACACAAGCCCCAGCTACAGGCCAGTCTCCAGTCCCAACCCTCCTAAAGTTGGTTGTTTTAAGGACTTGCCCACACGTCGACTGCCTGTCCCTGTGGCGGTCACCATGATGGTTCTAGCTGAGCTGTTTGGTTTCATGCTTCCCTTGGCTGCCATCAGCTACAGCTCCATCCGCATCGCCCGCTCCCTCAACCAGCGGCAGAGCCAGGATCAGCAGAGCTCACAGGCTCCGCTCAGCCCTTCAGCCCGCAGCCGCCGCCGCTTTCCCTCAGGCGCCTCCTCAGTTTGCCAGGCAGACAAACCGCCGGACAAGCAGACAAACGGTGACAAGCGGCGCGCCCTGCGGATGGTGCTGAGCTGCTCCGGCCTCTTCTTGCTCTGCTTTGCCCCCTACCACCTCAACTTCCTGCTGTACCTGATGGTGTCGCAGGGTGTAGTGTCCCACTGTGCCACGAGGCTGGCCGTGCGTCAGTTCCACCCGGTGTCTCTGTGCCTGGCCAGCCTAAGCTGCTGCCTCAACCCTCTGCTCTACTACTTTCTCACAGCCGAATTCAGATCGCACCTGTCCAGGCGCACCTCCTCCTTCACCTCCTCTCTCATCTCCTCCCCAGTCAGCACCTCTTCTCGGCGCACTGCACAGCAAAGACTGATGAGCATGGAGAGCATTTCCTCATACAGGGAGTAGCACTATTCAGAACCAAATCTGTTTTCCTTGGAGGATCACCTAACTAAACAAACGGATATGTCTCTGTGATGTATGTGGTTGAAATGGAAAACAGACTGAATTGACAAGAGCAAAGTTGGACAACAGAATGATTTCCCAGGAGGAGATGACCTCCCTCCATGTGACAGCTGTCTGACTACAAACTGACCCGAGAGCAGTCTGACCTTAATGTGACGATACTCCCTGAGGAAACTGCTTCAGAACAAACAGATCTTTGATCCGCACTGGAAATGGTGTGCGCGTGTACGTTTCATTGCGTGTAAATGGACAGAGTCTGTGTAAATCTCTTTCTGTGCACTGTAAAGTATCAGCTGAACGCATATGGTTGGTTATGTTTATCTTCTGTGTCCTAGTTTGTGTTTTCAAACCACAGCCTTAAAACCAACGTCGTAAAAATGCAACAACTTTGAATAAGCTATGGCTATGACGTTAAATGAAGAACTGCTAATGAACTGCTAATGTGCGAAATGATGTAAATGTATATACCGTAAATGTAAATAAAAGCAAATATGCGCTTTCTGTCTGTGGCATCGACTTTTGTTTCTGTTCTTCTTCCACGATGTTGCTTTTTCATGATGGAGATTTTCTTTGTGTGGCAGTAAAATAAATGTATACAGGTGCCAACAGATTTTCACTGCACTTCCTCTCACAGTGCTAAGAGGTGAAAACAGTTGGCAGCAGTTGTAGCCGCTCTCCAAACCGGTAACTGCCAGGCTCTGAGGTTGGCAGTTCAACTGTAAGTCTGCCAACCCCCCTTCCCCTCCTCACTGCATCTGGTATCTCCCCAGCGCACTTTTAGTACTTATTTTAAAGTATAGGTATGCTTTTATTTGACTTTTGTTGTACTTGCAATAGGTACACTTGAGAGCAGTATACTTAAACGTATACTTGTACTTTTAGGCTTGTTGAATACTTTATACTTTTGCAAAAAGGTACTGAGAATAGTATACTTAGGCTTATAGTTTTAATAATACCAGAAAAATACTTAAAATACAGTAACGTAAGTATATTTTAAGTATACCTAAGTCACAACAGGTTCAAATACAGCACCCTAACAGTGCAAAACAACAGGTGTCATGGTGGCTCAGTGGTTAACAGTGATGCCGCACAGCCAGAAGGTCTTGGTTTTGAGTCCCGCCCCTTTCTGTGTGGAGTTTGCATGTTCTCCCCGCCTTCTGGCATGCTGTGATATTACTTGCAGTTTACCCAGTAGTGTATACACTTTATACACTACAGTATTGGTGTAAGTCAACTTCAAGTATACTAAAAGTATACAGATATAAACTTAAATGGACTATTTTAGTCCCATCAAGTACTAGTAGTGTATGTTGAGTTAACTTAAACTATACTTACAAGTATACTTTCATAAACTAAAAAGTGGTCCAACTTAGTCCCAAAGAGTAACAAAAAAGCACACTCACAAGAACACTTTTGGTTCCCCAAAGTTGGTATATGTTTTATACTTAAGTATACTTTACAAAGTAAACTTAAACTATACTACTTTTCTGTATACCCACCAAACATCTCTCCATCATACTCCACATCCAACATCACATTACATTGCTGCTATTTAGTTCCTGACATTATCAAGTAATGAAATATGAGAACAAAATTTGGAAAGTACTTTCACAGCATTGTGCAATAAACATTTTTTTTTGTTGATGTGCATGTATGTGTTTATTTTTAGTATTGACATGGTAATGTTGTCAATCTTGTATACTGTAGTTATTGTCAGCTTCCTCTATTCTCTCTTCCCGCTTCCTTTTTTTTATGATGATAATTTTAAACAACAAAATGAGAGTGAGAATCTGAGTTATCATTGTTCTGGCAAAAAACAAAACAGAACACTGATTAGTCTGAATAACTGGGAAGGGATTCAAAGCATCCTCTTCATCATGGGCAACTTTAGGCTCACACACAGGAGGAATGCAACACCAAAAAACATCGTCCACAAGCAGATTGACTTAATAGCAGAAGTTTCAGTATGATGGTGTCAATGACTCTCTGGAACCAGCCTCCCCCCCCACCACCACCCCCCACTGCGCTCACAGGAAGCCCTATCTGTGCTAAAACCCTCAGTGTTGCGAGACAGAGAGAGAGCGAGAGAGAGAGAGAGAGAGAGAGAGAGAGAGAAGAGACGGCGAGAGAAGAAAGAGACTTACAGTAAGACAGGAAAAAACACAGTAAAAAGAGCCAGCAGATAGACAGAAAAAGGTAAGGTAAAAAGAGCGAGAGAGAAAAGAGAGAAAGAAGGCGGGACACAGAAAGTGAATGGTATTTCATTTTAGGCGGGGGCGGGAGGAGGGGGGGGGGGGGGGGGGGGGGCACGTGTGTTGACTGATGCTTTACTCTTCTGCCTTTCGCCTGTGATGCCAACGAGATTCAAGTCATCCAGAGAGACGTTTGAGATCAGAGGTAAGCAATTCATCGTCAATACTGTAAGCTTAACTGTTGTTCCTGAAACAGTTTGCAGTAGTTTGCGAGTTTGAGTGCGAGCTTCGGGACGAGGGGTGGGATACTTTAACTGTGGAGTCATGCCTCATGGGAGATCTCATGTGTTTCTCCAATGTGTGGAATGTCTGTTATGTAGGGGTGTGTGGTGTGTGTCTCTATGTGTGTGTGTGTGTGTGTTTCTGTGTCTGTGTAACGGGACAGGGGTCATGGCTGTCTTGTGTCTTGGAACAGGCATGTGGAGAGGGACCTCGCCGCTCACTGCAAACACATTTGGGTGCTGATACGAGAGGCCAGATGCCGTATCTGGCTGGAGCAGCTCTGACACGCCGGCAACCCACAGAGAGATGAGTCACCGCGGGTAAAACACTAGAGTTTCCATTGGAAAAGACCCGAGCATTCATGTTCAACTGAATCTAAAGGTAGGGACATATTTTGAGTCTTTTTGTGTGGTTATTATTAAATATTGAACTTCTTCAGTTGTCCTCTTAGCATATACACAAATATCAACAAGACAAGAACATGCTGTGATATTTCAGTCACAAAAAAGAATGGTTTGTGATTGGTCAGCATCACAGATAGGCCAGTTTTGATACTGATATGAGTCGACGGTCACAGACTACAAGGAGGGAAGGCCAACCGAAGAAGTCATTTGAGATCATACGGACAGCATTTAACAGTTCTTGGACAAGGAAAGATATGTAAGAGCGTGGCAATAATGAGAGGTGTGGGAGACACAGAGGGAAAGAATGAGTGATAAAGTTGAACTGATGGGGAAACAATTCCCACAAGGGTCAAAGGTCACCGAAGCTAGAGGGAGGCTGGAGACACACGGTCTACTGGGAGCCCCTGCCGAGGACTGTGAAACAGGACAAAAGGCAGTCAGAGAGCAGAGGCAGAGGTCAGAGAGCTGTGGATATGGAAGAGTTTACATCTCCTAATCCAGAGCTGCACAGGGCGCCGAGCCAGCGTTCAAACTATCTAAAATCCCCTCCATCCTCCTCCAAACCGCCTCTCCTCATTAATGCCCTGCCTGAGAGGCTTGTAATGAGCGCCGAATAGAGGGAAGCATGTGCTGGCAGTTAATGGCACACAGTATGTATAAATAATAATCATCATTACTGTAATTGCCAACTTTGAATGCTTATTGGCTGGTAAGATTCACACCATCCCGACAACATGGCTGAGTATCACACCCACGGCTTGAAGTTCCATTCTAAAATGCTATATATCCTGTATTTTAGGTAAAAATCTGACAATCAATCATACAATATCTCTAAAACTCTTCAGCAAAGGGCTTGTGTCTGTTGGCCATTTCATAAGAGTAGGTGTCACTTTTTTCAAACAGCGAATTATTCATTTCGGCACAAAAAGGCGTCACGTGTTCCTGACAATGAATGCAGAAGGCAAATCTTTCTCGCTCTGGCCTGGCTCACCGCGCTAGTTTCACTCATGCTTTGTTTCAAGCCGTTTCACACTCTGAGCAGCGGCAGTTATTCTCTGCAGGTGGAGATGCTTGCCACTGAACGCTCCGTGGGAGGACTTATCACAAATTACTCTGTGGGTTTGCACATTTGAATGCCACTGCAAAAGCTGTGAACACACACTTAATTAACTGTGTTATACGCCGTGTAAACATATACATAGACCTGAGGCAAAGGTCGTTAATATGGCTGTCTGTGTGTGTGTGTGAGCATGTGTGTGAATACAATATAAGATGTGTATGATAGTGAAAGAGTTCTCTCTTCCTACCAGGATATCACCGGTATAAGCTATCTAAGCAAATAAGATGCAAAACATGCTGTCCTCTGACCCACAGTCGCAAAAATTATATCCATAAAGACCGATGCACTGCTTTTCACTAGATACTGAGACATGAGTAAACGGACCATGTCAGTGTTCCTTTCTTCTTTGTGGCTTTTGGACACAATTTTAGAGCTTTCAAGTTTCTGGAAATGTCTTTGAGGTGACTCACTCATTGTCTTTCCTGTCCTCTACCAGGAGCAGTGTTACTGGGACTGAAAGTAGTCTGAACCAGGATAAGACAACGGCCGCACTAGGACTGGCAGCGTTTTAGTACCGGACTGTAGATTTATACGGAACCATAAATAGACTCCACTGGAAGACAGTTCCTCTCTCTCAGGTCTCTGGTGTGGTTTTCTTTACTGTGAAGCAGTAGAGAACAGGACTAAAGTTAGGTGGGACCATGAACTCCTAGCCATGATGGACAGCATGGATGCTCACACACACCTGTCACCAGACAACTGACCACAAGAAGCTTCCCAGCTTCTTTACTCTACTAGCTCTCTACTGGTCGACGAGGCAACGGACGCTCGACCCTGACGGTTGTCTGTACAGGGGGCGGCACCCTGCCCTTGGACTAAGATGACCATAGCCAACCACAGCTGTGGTAGCAGTGAAGATCTACGCAGGTACCAGCACCAGGTGTATGCAGTGGTGTACAGTGTGATCTTGGCGCCAGGCTTGCTGGGTAATGTGCTGGCACTGTGGGTGTTCCGGGTCTATGTCAAAGAAACCAAGAAAGCTGTGGTGTTCATGATGAACCTGGCTGTAGCTGACCTGATGCAGGTGAAAAAATTTTCATGCTATCCTTTCTACATTACATTTGTATGTTTAATATGGTTTTGTCTCAAACGATTATGGGTTTCTATAACATTCTCGTACTCTTGGCATTCCCCATACATGTCCTCTTCTTTGTGGATTGGCTGCTACATTATTTATGTAATCTCTCATCTCTGTATTAGGCTGAAAATACAGTTAAAAGCACTCTATATTACAGTATCTAAAGATAAGATGGTGTCAGTCACATTTGCTGTATTCAATTCTGCTTCTACAACTATCCGGACTCTCTGGTCTCCTCAGGTTCTCTCTCTGCCTCTGCGGATCTACTATTACCTGAACAACACCTGGCCCTTTGGCCATCCGCTCTGCATGATCTGCTTCTACCTGAAGTATGTCAACATGTACGCCTCCATCTTCTTCCTGGTGTGTGTGAGCGTGCGTCGCTGCGAGCTCATCATGCGACCGCTGAGGTACAACTCATCCAGGAGAAAAGGAGACTTGTGTATATGTGCCGCCGGTTGGCTCCTAGTCTGCCTGTGCTGTCTGCCGTTCCCTCTGCTGAGGAACCCCAACTACGAACACAACCTGGACCCCGGGCACACCACCGCTCACCCTCACCTCAGGACAGAGGCTGCTGCCCTCCTCCCCGCCCCCAGCTCCAGCCCAGCGCCTGGCTCTGAGCTGGTGTGTTTCTCAGAGCTTCCCATGCGGAGCGTCAGCGTCCCGGCTGCCTGGGCCCTCCTGGTCACCGCGGAGCTGATGGGCTTCGTCCTCCCCCTGGTCCTGGTGTTGGCCTGCACCTGCCTGACTGCCGGGAGCCTTCGGGAGCTGAGAGCGGGTGTGGTGCACGACCAAGGGGAAAAGCGGAGGGCGTTGAGGATGGTGCTGAGCTGCGCTGTGGTCTTCCTGCTGTGCTTTGCTCCTTACCATATCACTATGCCTCTGGACTTCCTGGCCAAGGCCAACGCCCTGAGCAGCTGCACCCTGAGGGAGCTGGTTCTGCGGTGTCACCCCGTCACGCTCTGCCTGGCCAGCCTGAACTCCGGTCTAGACCCGCTCATTTATTACTTCACAACTGATGAATTTCGGAGACGGCTGAGCAGGCCGGAGATACCGGAGAGCCTGGCTTTCACCAGGCGCCTGTCCTGCATCACTGGAGAGGGTGAAGACTTACAGGAGGACTAGACTAAGACTCTCTGAGCCCTGTTGTCCCAGGACCAACATTTTAATCTCAACCACTAAACCCTCTGAGATTTAAAAAACGACTTAGGAATTGAACTATTAATGCATTCCTAAAAGCAAATGAGAGGCTAGTAGGAGTAACTAAGGAAAACTCATTTACATCCAAACTGTGTGAAAAGGGGGGGGAGGGGGTTGTGTTTCAAACTGCGAATTATAAAAAAAAAACTATTTTTCAGTAAAAGCTGTCTCTTCTTTCTAAATTTGTATGGCCCTGCTATTGGTGAAGAGTGAGATGTTCCTGTTATGAAGGATGAGCTGTCTCACTGCCAGCTACTCTAAGAGCCTGCAGGAAATATGGTGGAAACTCTCTGAACCCGCCACATTGCTCAATTTGCTTGAGATCATCAAAATTAGATAGCAGTTCCTATGATAAGCCAACGGCTGGTGGAGGATGACACAAGCGTTAGTGCTGGTTTATTGCATTGTGGTTTTCTGCGTGTACTCCTCTCATCGACACTATATTACAAAACAGACCACAAAAATGTTTTATTTAGGTAAAGAAACTTTATTCAACAACAAACAAAGTGAAATTCAGTTCAATAGTTGCACAACGTTGTTTTTTCTAGTCTTCCAGTGTTCTGTTAAAAAGCTAAGACAGAAACACATTTTTACAAGCACACGTCCAACTTCCTCTCTGATTGTCTTTCTGTGCAGTCATTAAATGGGAAACCATTCCAAGTGACTTGTAGGTTGTTATTCTGCAAACGTAGCTATTTTCATTCTTTCTCAAAATGTTTGAGCTGTTTTGTGAGCTTTCTCTTAAGAGCTCTCAAAATCAAGGACAAATCCTATAGAAATCATCAAATTGCATTATTTAAGATTATTGAAAGAATTTTTTTAATGGACAAACATTAATATCCTAGTTAAATATCTAGGATTCTTCAAAATTGCTGAAGCCTGAACATAAGCACAGGACGTGTTTTCTTACAACCATCTCAGGAAATAAAATTTGATGATGTCATGGGATTGCGTATTCGCAACTAAGAACTCAAAAATTTGAAAAAAAAATTAAATAACTTAAAAAATACTTCAGAACTTTTAGAAAAATTACCTAAAAGTCAAGTTTGGTGAAATTTCCCTTTAGCTTATTTTAGTTCATCAACAACCCTTTACTTTCATTTTCACAAATGAGGTTTCTACACAAACACAAACACTGGTCCTGTAGGGTGCTAGACTTATCACCACCAGGTATGACACCATCAATACATAACATCATCACACAGCAGGACAGCAGAGGCCTCTGGGAGCAGCAGGGCAGTCTGGGAAATATCTACAAAGTGTGACTGGGGGCTCTGAGCTGGCGAACCTCTGGTACCCTCAACAAAGGAACATGAGAACTGTTTAGTTTTATTGCAACATACTGTACTGTTCGGTCAGGGGGAGATAAGACTGCTCTATAAACCCCTTTAACATCTGTTAACAATGGGAACAGCAGGCTGACACACAGACAGGTCTGATATGAATGACTTCTCAACATCTTCATCAGGATATTCACCAGAATGACTAACAACTCTTTCCTTTGGGAGGTGATTCGATGTCGTAATACAGTAACGAGGATAGCATCAGTCTGTAGGAAGCTATAGCAACAAAAAGAAATGCAACAGAAGAAAGGAAACTTCTCAGTAAATCGTTAGTTAGCAGGTTGGAGCAGGTTACTGGTACAAGACTAGCTAGTGACTAAGTGAGTTCGCATGAGAGTTAATGACCTATGCAGGTTAAAGGCAATACAGCAGAAAGGGGAGTCGGCTATAACGCTGTAACTTAAATTCACTCATCACTGGGGCTAAAGCAGGAGAAGCAAAAACTGGAGTTAGAATTTTATACAAAAATAACTTTCTGCTACCACCAACAGTTGAAAGACAGCTTTCTCTCCCTCTCTCTTTTCCTGCGTCATCTCTCACCCTCCTTCCCTACTCCCTTCAACGCTCGCTCTCCATCTCAGTGAGACCTTTCCTCTTTCCTGTCCTCCCTCCCCCGGTGCCTTCCCATCAGGCCTTGCAGATCCTGGTCTCCGTCACAAACTTGTTCTCGAAGTGATGGATGGTGAAACACTCCTCTGTAGAGCGCTTCTGGATTCCTCCACCTGACACAAACACACACATTAGTCCTTACAGTATATAGCATATTTGATACTGTAAAAGTTATAAAATAAATTAAGTTTTGTTCCAAAGTTAGATATCTAACATTTTAAAAAAGGGGACATCAACAAGTACAAAATGACTGAAACACAAAATTAAAACATACAAAGGTATTTTAAAACTTAAATGTAACTTTAGTACTTAGTTAACAAAATGATAGAACTTTTACAAGCTGACTGGATCCTCTTTGTGTTAGAAATACTGAATGATAAACTACAGGTAATGATTTTTTTCCCCCCCAAAATATATATAGCATCTCTCTACTCTTCTGATACACTTAGTATAGTACACACCACCACAGTAAACCTAATCCCTAGTCTAGTAAACAGTCCAGCACAATCCATGTCTCATTCCCACCCATCCACACCTGGGAGGTCAGCGCGGCGTTGCATTCTGTAAGTCTCCTTGCCGTCACACAGCCGGCGGATATAGAAGCCCAGGGGCTTGATGTCATCGATACGCTCCGTCACCACCAGGTCCTCCTGCACCAGGTAGCTGCGGTACGAGCCAGACTGAAAAAATGTATGTATATTACTATTTTGGCCAGTAAAACTATTCTTGGAAGGTACATTTCTTTTTTAGTTTTACAGCCCTTGGCAGGTGAGTGAAAAAGTTTATTTTCGATACTGCCCACATTGTCACTTTCAGTTTGTGCCAGAAATGCATTCAAAACCTTCCTCTATAGATTCCACTACCGCCTCCATTTTTCATGACCGAAACTAAACTCTGGCTGAGATTACAGAGTTCGATTCGCATGGGATTAGTATTATCAGGGGACCTCCGTCTTCATCAAATTACAGTAGGTGATATGCGCTGCGATTTTTACAACAAATTACAGTCATGCCCCAGATAATATTAGTCCTGTGTGAATTGGGCTTATGTGTAAGCCTGAGGTGTTGTGTCAGTGTGGTGCAAGTTTCTCCTCTATCATCCACGCCAGGTTTCTTATGTTGATGCTCACTCTAGTTTAACATCACATGGGGTAGTTGCATCATCAGATCGTATGCACTGATAAAGGTTTAAAGGTTAGCACCCCGAGGACACAAGCTGACCACTCCTCACCATTAGCTGCATGAAGAGGTCCATGAGGTCCTGAGGGGGGAGCACCACCGAGGTGTTCAGAGGGATCACAAAGCAGGTCCTCAAGGTCAGGTCCAGATATGCTGTCAGCTTCTACTCAGACACACACACACACACACACACAGAGTTAGGCAATCAGGAAAGAGCATGTCTGAACCGCATGAATTGCCTAATTATCTGTTGAATGCATGCGAGTGCACCGTTATTTTTGTCTAAATGTGTGTATGTGTCCAAGTGTGTAGGGATGGGAATTGATAAGATTTTATTGATACCAATGCCATTATCGATTCTGCTTATCGGTCTGGTTCTTTATCGATTCCCTTATCGATTCCCAATCAATTTTCTGTGTGGAAAAAAAAGTAGGCCTACACAGGTTTTCAGCGGCAACGCAGCTGTTTTATTATCTCTTGAGTAGGCGCTCCAGGCAGCGCTTTTTCCACATCAAAAAACGCGATGTGTGAACACAGAAATTATAATTTTACAGACGTTACAAGTAGCACTCTTTCTTGTTGCAACGCATGAGTTTTTGCAATGCGCATGCACAACTGTCAGAAAAACATGCCGGCATCGATAAAAGGAATTGATAAGCTCGGAGGCATACGATTCCGATGGATCAGACAATTTGTAACCGGTTCTCAACTGGAACCGGTTCTCGATTCCCATCCCTACAAGTGTGTGATAGAAAGAGAAGCACACAAAAGACAGAAAGACACACAAACACACACACACACACACACACACACACTCTGAGTTAGGCAATCAGGAAAGAGCATGTCTGAACCGCATGAATTGCCTAATTATCTGTTGTATGCATGCGAGTGCACCGTTGTTTTTGTCTAAATGTGTGTATGTGTCCAAGTGTGTGATAGAGAGAGAAGCACACAAAAGAGAGAAAGACACACAAACACACACACACACACACACACACACACACAGACACACACACAGTATGTGCTGTACTGGAGTGTGACTGCCCTCTTCTGTGCTCACCCTGTGGAAGTCGTGCAGGATGTAGGCGGGGTCCCCGGGTCTGAAGCGGGGAGGGGGGACGCTGATGACGGCCATGTTGTCGGAGATCTCCACCTCCTCCTCCACCCGCGGCAGGTAGTACGGCTGGTTCTCTCCCCCGACCCCGGCGGACACGTCGCTGAACTGCATCGCACCGTGGTACAGCCTCTGCAGGAAACATCATAAATTACTGTGATGCACACAAAGAAAAACACAGGCAGGAAAATATCTCCTGGTGCCCACATAGTCCTCTTACACCGTTACATATCATCAATTTATGATGCTGAACAGATTCCAGGAGTTATTCTTATATGATGAAGTGTTGTAATTTACTTTACTTTAATTTACTTTCCCTCAACCTGCCTCATCTACTTCTACTTCAACCACCAGAGACATGGCAATAAGTTGCACCTCTTCATGCAACATGTCTCATGGCTGCATTGCATTCTGGTCTACTGAGGCTACTTTCTGTGGAGAAAATGGAATCTCTTCTTCTTCTACAATGGATTTCTCCCTGTGTGATGGTTGAATATCAGTGCAAAATAGAAGCTCTTGCCCTTTGATTCTGAGGGACTGACTGCAAAACCTGACATTTACTGTTGATGTTTTAGATAGTTGAAAATGTTCTCCTACTAAACACCATTGCAGCTGTGCTGTAAATATTGTGGTCTGTCTACGTTTGGCCAGTTATCCATGGGAATAAGAAACACATACCACCAAACAACAAAACGGACCCAGAAATGCGAGGTACATGCCAATAGCTGGAGTGTTAAAGTATTTTTCCACATGCTCCTCCACTGGCCTTGGACCAGACCTGCCAGTGGTTTCTCTGCTGTCTCCCTGACTACTTTCCCACTGTCTGAATAAAGAAGTAAAATGCCAAAGAGAAGTGGACCACCAACTGTTAAAAAGTAACAAAATAGCCTATTCTCTTACCCACCCATGTACCATAGGCCTATACACAGATTTACATGCCTGAGTGCATAAGTGCGTGCGTGCATGCACATGCACACACACACACAAACACCCCTACCCTTACCTTTGGGGTGAAGTAACGGTAGAGACAGGCTCCTCCAACAATGAGCCCACTGAGGATGAAGGCGATGCCCAGTAGAGTCAGCAGACAGCGACCTGTAGAGCCTTCACTGCCCTCTGGAGCAGAGGCCAGCTCAGGGTCCTACACACACACACACACACACACACACACACACACACACACACACACACACACACACACACACACACACGGAGAGAGAGAGAGTGAGAGAGAAAAAGAGAAAGAGAGAATGCTACAGTTATAAATAACCAAGTAAGCCACAATGCATCGCTCCTGCTTTGACTCAGCACCCATCTAATTGTACTGAAACTCTGCATGACAGCTGTTCGGAAGATGGGCGGTCCCAGTGTGTGTTGCATCAGGTGCAATTTGTCACTCCTTGTACTAGATTGCGAAAAACCCTCCGACCCAATAAAATAACGGCGGTGTACTTGCAATAAGCAAACGAAGGCATGGCGGCCCGCTGATAATGCTAATGCATGTGGATGAAGGCCACGGTCACTGTCGCTGGATCGCGGCCGGGGGAAGGCCTGCTAGACTGCGGACACTGGGCAGCATGCACGGCCGCTCAGGCAGCGCACAAAGCCCGTCAGGCTCCTCTTACCTTCTCCGAGGCTGGCACTTCTTTGCCCAGCGCCTTGTGCGCCAGAGCCGAGTTGAATGCAATCTTCACCATGTTGTTGGCGTAAACGACAGAGCGGGTTTCTTATGTAAACAAAAAGAATAAAGCAGTCAGAGGAGATAATCTCGGTGGTGGACTGGCTGACTGCAGACTCCGGTTATTCTCGGTCGCTCCGCGCTGTGACGCACTTTGCAACCTCGGCTTTATCTAGCGCTTCCGGGGACTTGGGGGATTAACGTGACATCCAAAGTGGAAGACCGAGAACCAAGTATAACCTCAATTTATCCAAGAACAAAAACAACAAACGTCTCCTGTCTTAAATTTTGGCATGAGATGACTGTTATTGCTGGTTTGTCAGTGACCGCTAAACCACTGATTATAGCGTCAGATCTCGATGGGGGATTTGTGCAGCTTTGGAGCCATCTAGTGGCGGCAGGTAGTAACTACTCCCTCTGTCACCAATAATGAAAAAGCTTTCCTGTATAGGAAAATCAATGCCCATTCATTACAGATTGAACTTAATACCACAAGACTTCAACTGTTTACACTTTCAGTTAAAATTGAACCGAACCCCTGTGTTCTGTACAACACATACAAAAAAATACTCATTGCCACCAATTTTGCAATGAGTGCACTATAATGAATTAAAAATAATATTTGGAGTGTATAATGTCGCCTATTCATCTCCGTGAATATTCCTCTCTGTAAACGAACTATGTAAACATATTCCCTCCTACAGGCTGGGTCCTACCTGCCAGTGTGTGCCCACTCACTGACACACAGTACACAGCCTTCACCGCGCTGCGTGGAAACACAGCTGAGTGCCAAGGCTACAGTATGTCTGACACATATCCTCCATCCTCCCTCTCTCTCTCTCTCTCTCTCTCTCTCTCTCTCTCTCTCTCTCCCCCTCCCTCTCTGGCCTGTGGTGGTCCTCTGCTTCCTCTGCTTTCACTCTACTGAGTCAGTTAAGGTTGTACATATAAGTAAATAAACACTTACTGGTGCACCGGTGCTCTAATTCCACACAACTGGTGGCATCTCTCCAGCCCTCTCCACTGCAACTATACCATATGCAGCTCTCCTCTCTTTCTCCGTCTGACAAACACACGCACACACACACACAGATACACACACGCACTCTCCTCGGCTATGATATTTCCTCTGTTAAACAGACAGATTGGACCGGTAATCACCACTGAAAGGTACATAAACAGAGCAGCTGATTTCTGTACCTAACTCCCCCTCCATCTGCCCCCACACACACACTCTCCCAGAAAG
>NC_136012.1:16857224-16877224 GCF_048128805.1 Centroberyx gerrardi | reverse complement strand
TGACATAAAAGACACACACACATACGCACGTGCAGACACATGCACGTGCACACGCACACACACACACACACGCAGCACCTTTCCACTGGGGGGCGATAGACTGACCTGTATTTTTTTCTTCAATTATGAGACAGAGGTCATTTCAAGGCTTTTATTTTTATTTTTTTTTATCCCAGCTCCTTTATTGAACTCAGACAGAAACTATCCTCAAATCATACCGTGTGGTACAGCAAAGGACTGACAGCCTTAAATTCTTATGGCTGAATGCCATGAAGCTGCTCCCTTCTTGTCTGTAAAACGCCCCTAATACGTTTTTTTGGAGAAGTGAGCTTGTGACTGGAAGGTCACCGGTTCAAATCCCAGGACCGGCTGGGAAAATGTGGGTGGGGAAAGTGATTGAGTAACACTCTCCCTTCCCTCCACAACTACTGTCCAGGTGCCCCTGAGCAAGGCGCCTAACCCCCAGCTTCTCAGCGGAAGGCTCCCAGGTGTGAATGTGTGTCAGCGTGAAGCAGGGCGGCGCTGGGAAACAGCGAGCGTGCTCGGTCGACTTTCTCTGGATCAATAAAGGTTAAAACGAGAAGGCAGCCATGTGAGCGCAAACCTCCACCAACACCGAACAATGCTCCAACTTGCTGTTACACCCAAAGACATCATTCCTATCACTTCAATTTGAAGTTAATTTGATTTCTTGACCCTGCACGCATGGCCTTAGGATTTGGAATCAAGTCTCTGCCTTTGTTAGTTTGATAGTTATGGCTAAAAAATTATAATTGCCTTATGGCAGAAATCCCAGAACCAAGGCCAATCTGTCCACCACATTTCATGGAAATCTGTGCATAAGTTTTGATATATCCTGCCGACACACAAACAAACGGGCTTGCAAACAAAACCTCCTTGGCAGAAGTAAAGTTTTCTACACCAAAACTCTCAAAAAAGTTCACTTATGCCCCTATGTTAATATCTAGAACTTTTTCTATAAAGTGGGATAAGCTAATCCTCTAGACTGATCTGTCTGTTGACTGATGTCTGTATGTGTGATGTCAGTCAGAGTTGGATTTCCCTGAGCATCATGGCACAAAGATCCTCTTGATTCCTCTGTAAATCAATAGAGGAGAAAAAGGGATCTATGATGATTTAAATAAAGCAAGGAGGCATTAGATTCTAGGTGTCATGCCGTTACAGTTAGTTAATATGCCTTGCAAAAATCAAGTTAGCTCAAGTTAACTCCTAAAATATAATTAAAATGTATCAAAATAGATTCAAATATCTTATTATTTGAAAGTGAATAAGTTAATTCCCAGAAGGAATTTTGTGGATTGCCAAGTTTGGGTCATGGTCCGTACTTTGGGCAACTCTGTCTATGTGAGCTGCCTGCCACTGTGATGAATGGCAGGTCCTGTACATGGTCGGATGATTTCATATGACCCCTGATATCTAAGAGCAGCATTGTGTTTATGTGTGTGTGTGTGTGTGTGTGTGTGTTTGTGTGTGCTTGCGTGTTTGCGCACACACGTTTGTGAGAGTATCTGACAATGATTTTCACCCAGGTTGTCAGGGAATGGAGTGAGCAAGTAGAGTGATGCTGTGTGTGCGTGTGTGTGTGTGTGTGTGTGCACGTGTGTGTGTCTGTGTGCGTGTGTGTGTGTGTGTGCTCCAGGGAGGGGAAGGGTCAGAGGATATAGGAGTAAGCTGCTAAAATTGATGACATCCCCAACACTACCCCTCTTTCTCACAATGTCAAAGTTCACCATGCTAGAAAGGAGACAAATGTGATGTGATATACTGTGGATGAAAGTGATAGCCTGTGTGTGTGTGTATGTGTGTGTGTAGGTGTGTGTGTGCGTGTGTGTGTGTGTGTGTGTGTCTGATTGTCTGGAAGGGCTTTCCTGTGCTTCAGAACTCTAAGCCCTGGTCAGGATGTAGTTATGGAGCGCTAATTTGAGAGCTGTCTGATTGCGGGCCCTCTGTGGGCCCCTGCGCAACACACACACACACGCACACACAGGCACACACACACTTTATCAGTCATTAATCTATCAGGTGTCATTAACAGGGGAGGATGGGCTGATTGGAACCAGAGGGAGACAGAATGATGTCACACAAACACACTTCGCTGCCAGAGCGCTCATGTGTCTCTCCATCTCCCTTTCATCCTCATCATCACCACACACACACACACACACACACACACACAAACACACAGAGACATGTACATGTGACAGACATAAAGACATAAAGATAAAAGTGCAGAAGTAGGCCTACAAGAGAAACACTAATGCATGCTCCCTTACTCTTCTCCAACATCTGAGCCTGAGCTAATGAGGAATGCTTATTGCCAACTGCAGCTTCTATAAAACGCACCGCTGGAGAGTTTCAGAGGAGACTGGAGAGATGGGAGGAGGGAAGAGCCTTGACTGGGATATGTTGGACTGAAAAATAATGGGTAACTTATTGTGTGTGTATGTGTGTGTGTGTGTGTATGTGAAGCTGTGTGTAGATAAATGTGTATTTTTAATGGATGGGCCTATGTTTAACAGGACAGGGGGATTATTTCCACAGTTAAAAGGGCCCCTGGTCTGGCCTGTGGCCCCTATAACCTCCCCTCCAACACACACACACACACACACACACACCCACACACACTTCAAGACACTTCTGCACATACACACCGCCAGGCTATCTTTGGAGGATGAGCCATTGTTTAGCAGTGACAGTAATCCCTTAAAGAGGTGCTGTGTTTCCAGGCTGAGAATGGATCTCTTTATTAACACTGACGGAGGCTCATTATCTATAAATACAGGCGGGAGCCACTAATAAATCATTTCTCATGGCCCTGATAGAGCACTAACCACAAGGCATTAAGGCATCATGAATGCAAACCACACGTTGGCAGGCAAGCTGTGTGTGTGTGTGTGTATGTGTCTGTGTGTGTGTGTGTGTGTGTGTGAGACCACGCTTTGGCAGGCAGGATGATGGGGCTAGAACTGGGCTTTTGATTGAAATAGCATGTTGTCTTTTGAGTTCCCATTTCGGCAGCGTTTAAATTATAGTGTCTCTACAGACTGCAAAACGTCTCTTGAGAGGAAAACAGTCAGAAAACAGAAAATGCGTTTATATGAGGATAATGTCTAAAGAGATGTGGAATGACTGGTTTTTCCTCTGAAGATTGGCTCCAATGATACAGTAGCAGGATTAATTGGTTACACATCAACTTCGAAACCATCAACACATGTATTTTCATGTCCACAGGTATTGTGTCACGCTGTTTTCCACAGCGTATCACTGGTGATGACATTCTCTGCAACTGTGAAGGGTGTGGAGAAGGTCAAAGGATTCCCAAGGAGGCAAAATACTAGAAAAAAGGGGAGGGGAACCACTTCTGATGTAAAAAGATCACGTTTTATTCAAGCCAATGCATTTCAAGTGGATACACTCCTGTGGCAGCAAGGAGGAGTGTATCTATTGTATAGCCATATTTACTGTTCCACAGCCTATATAGGCATTTTCATCTTTGTGACTGTTAAGTTGAATAAATAGTATTATTTTGCATTAAAGGTGGCTCTCCTCTCCTCTACATTCTTTACCCAGTCCATCCTCTTTATCCCAGCGAGAGTCTAACTCAAGCCAGGCCAGACCAGCCAAGCTTTGACAGTTTAACCTTCCACAGAGGTCAGTCCTATTCCTACAGTAACACGTCCAGCACAGCCTCCCTCCGCAGCTCAGGCCAACCCCGTATAACCAATCATACCCCTATCCAGGCCCGTTCTGCCGAGACGCGGGAATGAAAGGTCCGATTAGGGCCTGGAAGTATTCAGCGCAGCCCCCTCCCGCCCCGGCACTCCGCCCTGCCAGCGGCCCCTCTAACCAGCCCCTCTCTCTCCCCCGGCCCTGTGCCGCTCGGGGCCATGATTGACATGTGAATTACAGTGTGTGGTGATGATAATAAGAGTGCTAACCGGGGCCAGGCCTGGGCCTTCCAGCCAGCAGCCAATCCCAGCTGGCACGGCCTAAAAGACAACCGCTGCCACCATCTGAAGAGGCAAATAAAAATGACAAGCTAACTGTTAAAGAACTGCTGATTTTTCACATGTTGTTTTAAAAGCTTTTGCGGCCGTGCCAGTATTTCTTTTTTTTTATATTTTATTTTCTTCCTTCAACTCCTTCTCTCTTTTCTCCCCCATTTTCACTCTTTTTTCCCCCTGACCACATCCAGATATATGAAACCCCTCATTTATCAGGGCAATCTAAAAATAATACCCTCCACTGTGGTGAGGCTTTGATAAAAAATATTTGTGTTCAAAACAATTGTGCTCAGTGGGATGGAAACAGATAAAGACATTTGTGACCGTGGGGTTCCTCCATAACGCCCCATCATCCCACACACACACACACATACAAAGATGCTGGATTTCCCCTGAATAATTACTGCTTCTCCTCACCATGCATGTTAACACCACCAAAGGAGCGCTCAGCACATTTCAATCTCAAATCTCGCTCGAGTCGACAATCAACATGAATGTGTGTTTTTGTTGGAGCCGCGGCGTTGTTCACTTTACGCATTATTTTATCCAAATATTCCACATAACGTGCTAGTTACACATTATGGTATTAGGAAATTACCCCCTAACACCCTGCAGATTAGTTTTCCACCCTCTGACATCCTTCTGGGAGGAGCAGTTCATTCCCAGAGATCTATTCCCAAATCCCAACTCCCCAAAGCCCCGTGGATCCCAGTGCCCCATTCAATCAGGGGCGTGCTGGGCAGAGCCGCCTGTCTGGGCTGTCACACCGAGGAGCTGACGAGACGGAGAGAGAGGAGGTGGAGGGGAGAGACGCTGGAAGAAAGACGCTCGACTGAGATCCTCACATGCAGAGTCTGACTCTCATTATCAATTACGGCTGTTTTTGTTTCTTTTTACCACAACCATTAACCACACAGTTACTGGCAGTCAGAGAGAGAGAGAGGGAGAGAGAGAGAAAGAGAGAGAGAGAGAGAGAGAGAGAGAGAGGTAATTTTCATCAAAAAGAATTAGCTATCCAAACAAGTGAGGTGAATGTGCCATAGAGCCGGATTCACAGTGGGCCTCATGAAAGCACTGTGGACAGATGAAGATCTATATGTGTTTAATAGGAAGAGGGTGAGTAGCTGGGGATAACGAAAGGCTTAGAGAGAGAAAGAGAGAGAGAGAAAGAGGGAGAGAGAGAGAGAGAGAGAGAAGATAATTCACAACACACTTGCGGTGAGAGGCTGCGTCCTGGCAGAGAGATGCTACTCTCCTCCTCTCCTCTTCCCCTCATCCCCCCTGTTACCCATCCAGGCAGGATGAGGCAGAAGGAGCCAGTAAAGGCTGGATGCCGTGGCACATGAGCCATTAAATCTTCCCACACTGCGGGCAGGGGGGAAGGCGGCGTTGCCAGGCCTCATGCCCAGTCCTCCCAGCCCCTCCGCCAGCCTGGACCCGAATATAGTGAGAGCAGAGAGGCGGTGAGAGAAAGAAAGAAGGTAGAGAGTACGGTGATAAAGGAGGTTGGCAGAGGCAGAGACGGCCCGCTAGGCAAGATTTTCGTCAAATTAGATTTGGCATATCAACACAGCTGTCAACTTAACCTCTTGTCTGATATGGCTCAGCAACATTAAACAGGTGAGATGTCCTCGTTGTCATCCAGACGTCGCAGCAGCAGCCAAATCAGACGGAAGCATGAAGTCTTTCAGCAAGAGATGATCAGTGGAGTGAACAGGAAGGGAATTTGGATGCTTTTCAGCAGCAAATCACAGGGCAAGATGCAATTGTGTGAGACTTCAGAGTGCAATTGGCTGGCACACTCAATTAACTCCCAGGCAGGGGATGATGTGATTGGCGTCTCGCTGACTCCTCCGCTGGAAAGGAGCAGAAGCAGCGGAAAAGAGACGGCGTTCCTCACAACACGGACTGCACAGCAAGTTTACTGGAATCCCCGGGGAGACACGACAGTCTGAGAGACGCTCTGGACCTCAGACAGCTGTAGCCCCCGAGAGAGGGACGGGGAGGAGGTTATGAGTAGCAGATGTGGCACCACACACACACACACACACACACACACACACACAAACACACACACACCATGGAGCTGATGACATGTCAGGGTCAAAGGAATTTGTCACTCTATAATCGGTCATGTTGTAAAGAGTTTTCGCTGCTTGCCTTCCCTCTCGCTCCGTTCTCCTCTTCTCCCCCTTTTCATTTCTCTTTCACCTCGACTCAGAATTAAACTGTGGACTTTGGCTCTCTCCATTAAAAGTAGGCTAGTAGTTGTAGCAGCAGCAGGATTAGCAGGATTAGCAGTAGTAATAGTAGCAGCAGTAGTAGTAGAAGTAGTAGTAGCAGCAGCAGCAGTATTACTAGCAGTAGAAGCAGCAGTAGTAGTAGTAGTAGGCTAGTAGCAGTAGCCTAATAGTAGTAGTAGCAGTAGTAGTGCAGTAGTAGTGGTAGTAGCAGTAGTAGTGGTAGTATAGCAGCAGGCTAATAGTAGTAGTGCAGTAGTAGTGGTAGTAGCAGTAGTAGCCTAGTAGCAGTGGGATTATCAGTAGGCTAGTAGTAGTAGCAGCAGCAGTAGTAGTATAGCAGTAGGATAATAGTAGCCTAGTAGCAGTAGTAGTAGTAGTAGTAGTAGTAGGCCTAGTAGACGTAATAGCAGTAGTAGAAATAATAGTAGTGGTAGGCTATAGCAGTAGTGGTAGAAGTTGTAGTATTATGGACTATGGAAATTCCCTTATCATTGAAACACCACAAGTAGCCTAGTTCCACTCAGGCAAACAGAGCAGAAACAGCAGCAACACACACAAACCAACAAACAGTTATTTGGAAGCCTCAGGATCAACTTTATTAAACCTGTGTTGGAAACAATTAGCACATCCGTGTCCCAGTAAAGAGTGTATTGCAGGTGAGCCTTCATTCATGACCAATACAGAGTGCTCACAGCCCATTTGTGCTACAATACACTAAGTGTATATAGCGTTATATATTCAAACACTCTGCATATGTCTACTGGAGGGGTGGTGGAAGTTTGACGTTTGGCAGTGAGTGGGCATCCGCTCCAGCAGCCCATGCCCAGAATAACCCTCTCTGCTCTCACACACACACACACACACACACACACACAGGCACAGGCACAGGCACACACCCACATAAAGTACACTAACTGCTCAGCATCAGGATCCAACTTAAAACAAACCATCAGGGGGCCCCGTCACATCCACTCAGCATTGAGCAACAGACAGACAGCCCTGTTTATAAACACACACACACACACACACACACACACACACACACGCATACACCCACACAAACACATGCATGAATTTGCGTGCGCGTGCACATGTACACTGTAGTACAGACAGACAGCCTTCCCCGGAGTACGGCTGGACATGATTACACTTTGGGCACAAGCCTGCAGCTCCAAACACACACACACACACACACACACACACACACACACACACACACACACACACACATTGGCTACAATGCAGACTTCAGCCTAAGTGTCAATCATCAAGTCATGGGGAAAAACAAATGACACAGTGAATAAACAAAGCACTTGAATTGAAATACAGAAAAATACTAAAGTTAATTCATAAAAGCCAGAAGCAAATAGACGACAGACTTTGCCTTCAACCTTTCACCTGAACAACTGGAAGTCTAACAAACTAAATTAATGATTAATGTGCTGCACTTTAGTCCACAGTTTCACTTCAGATGGCGATATGCAATTTAAGGCCTACTACCGTGAAGTTTCAACTGCGAACCAATTATTCGCAAATGATAGGCCTAATTAATTAGTCCAGGAACACAGAAACAATCAACGCCATGGGAGCGGGCCCGAAGGCCGAAAATGATCGGAAAGCCTAATTGCAGCTGACCATCAAACTTCCGCATTGATGGAAACCTGAGGCACGCGCTAAATTGGATTTGAGTTTCTTGTTTCCGCCGAGCGTGCGCGTCGAGCTTAATAAGAGGAAACATGTGTGCCAAACATCCCCGAATCGGACAAATCCAGATTTGCGCTGGATTAAGAATCATAAAACAACGAATAGGAGCTTCCTGTTGTGTTTATGAGAGGTATCGCTTGCCTGCACGGCCATCACGCGGCTGACAGCCACGTAATCCGATGACGAAGATTTATGACCTGATCTGCTGAAGACAACACGGACAAATAATCTCCCAAACTGCACGACCGATGCGCAACATTTATGTGGAAACTACCCAGGTTATCTAAGTCTCTTTCTTGCATTTTTACTTTAATAAAAGACAACTTCTGGTAGGCCCATCACTGCGGTTTACGGTTGCTTTGGCTGTGCGCATGAAACAGACAGCCATTCATTTGTGTTGCACTTTCATCCCACCGTTTTAAACCGGGCCGCGTGTTTGGGATGCACTTTGTCACAGTAATCTATTGAAAGAAAACAACAATTTGGAAACGAATAAACATCCAGGCCGCGGTCCTAAAACAGGTTATGATGACAGAGAACATGTGATGCCGGTTGGTCATAGTTCTCCATTTCCCGGCTGTTGTCAGAGATTTCCATCACCAACCAAACCAACCGTGCCATAAACACTGCTCTCATTTGTTTTCTCCTCAGAGCAATTATATCATGTGATTAAAAAACATTTTAAATAGAGCCTTTGCTGAACTTTATTTGTGTAAAGCGGATCTATTTCATGTCGAGCAGTAATGTAATAATCCCGAGCTGTCATTACGGCCCAGTTTCCCCTGTGCGCCAAACTCCATCTGATCTCCGCACTTATGAAAACCAGACTGGCGCACACTCTCACCGGGCACCGCAAGAATCCCACTCCTGCACCGGGGAAACGGGAGACAAGAGACCGTTTTACGGAAAGCCTTCAAATTAATATAGGAAATGTTAGCTTCAACCGAAAAGGAGTGAGTTTCATGGAGATATTTTACGTTCCAGATGGTCCGAATTAGCAGAGTTAAATATTTGTGCCTCGGCTCCCTCCTCCCGTCCTCTAGATTTTCATTCTATTTATCTATCACGCGCTCTAAATGGATGAAAGCAACATGGAAAACACACACACACACACACACACACACACACACACACACACACACACACACACACACACACACACACACACATCTATCAAGCAGCTCGCTTCTGCAAAACTGAAAATTAACTCAAAGGAAGACGTGCCTCAAAGTCGATCATCTTCACAAAAACAACTTCGAGACTTTAATCCAGTCTATAGCCTGCAATTCTTTCATTGGCTTTACTGGAGTGTCCTAAGTTATATTTGTCAATAGCTTTTCCTGCTTACCCACATATGAAATACACTTTTCATCATCTTCTCTCATGTTTTATTTGGGGTTTCCATTGGACTTGCATTACAATGCTTTTTTGTTTTGTTTTGCTTTGTTTGCTAAAATAAACAAAAACAAAACATGAGACAGAAAATGTTTTAAAAGAGGCTGAAAAAGACAAAAGAACCTAAGTCATATTCTTAGAGTTGAGTATAAATGGTGAAATCGTTTTATCCCATATAGCCTACAATAGGTCTCACGCGCAGCTACAGCACAGTGCGAAGAGATGCTGCTGCTGCTGCTGTCTGGTTGTCCTGGATGCTCAAACACCACTGGCATCAAGCGGACACTGCAAAAATATAATCTTAACAAGCCATTTAATGTTGTATTCAATCTTACAATATTATTTTCCTTCATTTAGTAAGTAATTTGCCAATAGCTGAGATAATATAACTTGTCTCAATGCAAATCAACTTGTTTCAACAATTTTCTGAATCAAAAGTCATTTTTTGATACTAGTGGAGTGATCAGCATCATTCTGTCTTGTTTCAAGATAGTGACACTTTTTAAAGAAAAAAAAATCATGAAGCAAGGGATACTACCGTGGAAACAAGTGGAGTTATTTCACCTGCCCATTAGCAGAACTTTTCCCGTGTTTTAAGAAAAACTAAGACCAAATGTGACTAAGTGTTAGGATCGACATTTTTTGCAGTGCAGGCCCATATGGAGGAATGCGCGCTGCTCTCTTCCCTCCCTCTCCGTGACGCGCACGGGAACAGAAGAACAAGCCCTCTACGGGACAGAGGGAACGGGAGATATTGAAACGGATAAAGGGGGAGAGGGGGAAATATTGTAGTGAGGAGGAGCGGCGCGCCAATAATCAAGGATTTGGATGAAGGCGCGCGTCTCGGAGACACATGGGAACTCACCGGATCAATTACGCAGCGTCACGGAGCCGCCGTGAAAGAAGAGGGGCTCCCTGAGGTGCTGAGGCGCCCGGTGCCTGTCCTGTTGTGTCCTGTCCTGTCCCGTGCCGTCCTGGATGAGGAGGGACACTGAGCCCCGCGCGACAAAGTCAAAGTTCAGAGGGATACCGACACACGCAGAGAGAAGGGCTCTTTCGCCAAGATGCAGGGTCTGAGCTCCCGGGCTCATGCGTTTTCAGTGGAGGCGCTGGTCGGTAAACCCTGCAAGAGGATGAAAGTGTCGGACGGGCAGGACCCAAGTTCAGCGGGAGATACCGGCAACGATACGAGCACCTTTACCGGTGAGACAGAGGAAAACGGTGGTTGGATTTTCAAAAACATCTCACTGTTTTTACGCACAAGCATTTTACGCACAAGATGGAACAACAGAACGCATTACAGAATTGACTGCTCCAGTTCTGCAAGTTATGACTGAAGTGAATTTTACATCATTATATTTCACATTTATTCCATTAGCCCAAGTTGCCTTTATATCTTATCAGTTAAAAACAAAAATTGCCAAATGAAATTTTGAAATTAAAACTTTTCGAGATAAATATTTTAGGATTTGCAAATATTTTCCATGTTACTAGGCAAACTGGAGTGAATTCCTGCATTTTCTTAAAAAAAAAAAAGAATAATAATAGGCCTATTGGTAATATCCACAGCCGCTTAAAAATCAGGAAATTACAATTGGCTTACCTAAATGTTTTTGGATAATATTGTGTTCCGTATTGCATAGATTGCTATACTTTCCGTATAGGTTTTTTTTTTTCTCAACACTTCATTTATTCAACTTATTTACCCTTTTCAGGCCTGCACGATTATCCAGTCAGCCAGAGGAAGAAAGCAGGTTCAACACCAAAGAGGCCAGAAGACAGCTGCTCTGACTCGGGAAGAGAGCTTCCCAGAACAGACGTTGGAGAGGCTGAGCCGGGTGGAGAGGAGAGGAGGCCGGGGGAGAGTGACTGCTGCCCGGAGAGAGAGGTGCGGGTCGAGCTGCAGGGCTCCGAGCTGTGGAACAGATTCTATGAGATCGGCACCGAGATGATCATCACCAAAGCTGGCAGGTAAAAATTACGCAGTATAAGGTACGAAAGGTACAGTGATTTTAGGATAACTAAGGTGTTCTCAGGCGAATAAGAAGAATACCCTAGCTGTTCTAAAACCACTGTAAACCACGGCCTTATGTGGCTTATTCAGGAGCGCAGTTAACTTGGCCTGTATGGCAAAATCTCTGCTAAACGGCAAAAGCCACCAAAACTTCTAAACCCGATTATATCAACAAACTTTCTGGGGAAAAGATGAGCAGGCTGGTGACTGGCAATATAAGCTAGTATTAGCCTATATGGCCAATGTGATCAATTATTAGACAGAGGCTTGGTCACCAAAACATCGCACACACAGCTTAGAGGGAACAATGATTTTTAAAAATATGGCTTGATTTTTTTTTTCTGTGGATTTTTTGCTTGATCTTCTGTCTTCAGGCCTGTGATAAAAAACGATCAAATCCAATTTGGACTCACTTAGAATAAGAGCAGACTTGGTCACGTGCCACCTTGCCACAACCAAGTGACACCCATGGCCTTATTGCTTTTATAAAGCGGGGATAACACATTTTAATAAAAATGTTCAATACTTTTTTTATTGTTATTATAATCAAATGTTAGTTTATAAAACCTAGTTCTTGAAGAGTAGATAAACAAAGTGGTTGCTAAGAGACCTATACTACTGAACTGATAGAGTGGTGATTATCAGTCAGCGCATTAATATATAAATCAACTGTTCTGCGGTCACAGGTGTGAGTTTATCAGGCGCTGGACAACGGCTTCGAACAAGGCTCAGCCAATCAGAACTAAGGACCTTAACTTTCCGGCTAGTTATTTTTAACGGAACTTTTCTCACCAGTAAACTGAACAGAAGCGCCATCAACTAATAAGTGGCCCAGTATGAGAAATTGAATAGTGTGCCTTAAAGGTTCTTTTTACCGTGATCTAAGAGACTACAGGTGAATTTACATGTAAAAAAAAAAAACAACTTAAAATTTTGGTCGTTTCGATTAGATAGATTTTGGATGAAAAAAAGTTAAAATGAAAGTAGACCTAGGCCTACAAATGGATATGGTCCAAATGTGTGAGCTCTGAATTTAAGTTATGTTGTGGAGAGCAACCAACACTGGGGAAATAATTGAATTTCATTTCTTGAATTAAACTGGCCTCTTCTATAAGACTGACCGATCATTATTAGCTTGTCATTTCGAGACACTTTGAAATTAAACATATTAGTCAAATAGGCTACTAGACATTAGATTACAAAATCTGGTGACAAAAAGACGTTTTCAATTTCAAAGCAATTCATTTGTACTCTGGTAAATAGCAATGTGCTTCCGTTTCTGTTTTCCAAAAATGAGTTATTGGGATAACCACTTGTTGAAATTTAGGTTCCATTTATTTAATTACCGAGAACAAAAGCTATAAATCTCGATAGTGAAGATGCCCTCGTGAACCCTGAGGTCCCTGAACTTTACTCTGAACTTGGCCGCTGTGCAAGAAAGTTTCTGCTTCAACTTTTTGTGCCCGCTCACTTCCTAACTGTATCTGCATGACGTGCAATTTTGCATCCAAATTTGAAGCTAATATCTCTATTTACACATCTTACCAATTTTTAAGGAAACAGGCTTCTTCTCCTTGATCATTTGAAATTAAAATGGGATAAAATGTGAATCAAGTATAATTTCTAATTTCTAATTTTCTGACTTGTCTTTAGGAGAATGTTTCCTTCGGTGCGCGTGAAAGTGCGCAATCTGGACCCGTGCCAGCAATATTACATCGCAATGGACGTCATGCCCGTGGACTCCAAACGCTACAGGTGTGTGTGTGTGTATGTGTGTGTGTGTGTGTGTGTGTGTGTGTGTGTGTGTGTCAGCCTGCTGTAGTAAGGCTTACATTATTAAAATCATAGTATATTACGCACTTGGGGACTATTTCTATTTCCTGTAGGCCAGGCAAAAAAATTGAATCTCCCAGGTTTTTGCGCCATGTAGTCTTTATTTATTAATTTATTTATTGGCATGATCTTTCAATACCCCAGATAGGCTCCTTCAGCATGCTCTCTCTGACGTTAACGCCATGCTGGGCTGGGCGGTGTTTTTCCGCAGGTATGTGTATCACAGCTCGCAGTGGATGGTGGCTGGAAACACGGACCACTCGTGTATTTCTCCCAGGCTCTACGTGCACCCAGACTCACCGTGTGCAGGAGAGACGTGGATGCGTCAGGTCATCAGCTTTGACCGAGTCAAACTCACCAACAACGAGATGGACGATAAGGGACATGTAAGTAGCCTAATCCGTTTGAGCACGAGCAGCTTTCTTTTTCTCAGAATAATGGATCATTATCTATAAAGCAGGTGAGACCTTTTCAGTGAAAAGAGTGAGAGTTTGATTCAATTGCACATTATTCTTTTTTTTTTTTTAAACATGGACGTGCTATTGACAAGTGTATTTTAACATTTTTTTCTATAATAGGCTATTTAAATCAAGGTAATTCTGGTGATTTATTTTATATTTCTTACTTTGAGTCTAGCTATTTTGACAAGTAAGAAATAATAGTCAATAGGTCATGAAGATTATATTTGTTTTGCACTTTGAGAGGTGAAACATTGTGCTGAACTCACTATTCAATACACAATATTACATTTCTGGGTTGATATGGCCACATATAGCCGAAAGGGCGGACAAAATAATGGAAACACCTACCACTATATGAACAGTGTTACCTGAGAAGGAGCAGAGCCTCCCTGTGACTTCAGCGCAGCTTCAGTCCTCCTTGGATTGCTGTAACTCAACTCCTGAACTGTGTGCAGTGGGATGTTGGACCGTTCTTCAAAAAGGAAAGCCTCCGGTTCTTTGAGGGATGAAGGAGGTGGAAATCCTTCTCACTCTGCCATCCAAAACTTCCTGTAAAGGTTCAGTGAGGTTTAGGTCTGGTGACTGGGGAGGCAGGGAAGGAATTTCACTGAAATTACTCTTTCATTTATTCTGCAGTGTGTATGAGCGCATTATCATTTTGGAATATGGGAACATTATGAGGGAATGAAGGAGCAGTGTTTGCACCAATGGGTGCACCGGGTCTTTTAAAATGGCCTCATAATCCTGGAAGTTTTTGTGCACCTGCAATTTGAGCACCAAATATTTGGCCTCTTTGGAACTCTGCTGGTTGCCTCATTTTGCTTTGAAAACTCACATATAAAAGTGATGACTGTCAGACCGTATACTGCTAATTGACATTCAACTTAATATAATTTGCCAGTGTAGCTGCATTATGATTTAGTTACTTAAGAGTTAAAGTTAATTTTTCATGTGATGTTTCCATTATTTTATCTAATCTGTTACCTCTTATTTAGCTTCTCCCCACACACAAAAAAAACAAAAAACAAAAACTCTTCTTCTTCTTTTATAATGTAAGAAACTTTAGGAACAGAATTGACTTTGAATTACAGAATACAAGAGCAAATGTATACCAAGCTTTTCTTGTAAGACTGATCAAATGAGCGACTACATTTATAGACTGCATTACCACAAAGTAATTCAACTGTGCATTGTAGCCTACTATTTTTCCTTGTTAGTTGAATTTTCAAACAGTTTACAAAATATGCAAACTGTGGAAAAAATAACACGCCACAAAAACTGCACAACAATCTGCCCGGTGTTGAAGTGTTGAAGATTGCTTTTCCTCAGATGAACTTCTTCCTGCAGCATGAAGCCTCCTTAAGCAAACACTTTTGATTGTTACATCTTTGTAGAGATATCAATTGAAAATCACGACCATTTTTCACAAAATGGTTAGTTTAAATAAGCTTAAATAAATAATAATATTGTACACTAATTGGAATGGTATTTGATGTTTTTGTTAGTTATTTTTGTTGAATAGTACACTTATTTTAGCCAAACCTAATTTTAAAATAGTTGAGCTAATATTACAAAGCAGTGTATTACCCTATTTTCACAGATTGCAATGTGTACTGTGACATTATTATATTTTCCTTTTTGTTAGATCATTACATGCCTTTCATCTTTCTCCTTTAATAGTTAACTGAAATTGAAACTTAAATGAAGTGATTCAGCATAATGCTGCAAGGATATAGCCAGACAATCCATACTTGCAGTAGAGACAGGGGGCGCACTTTGTTTTCCCATGTTTTGAGTCCTAATATCTCTAAAATGAAGACGAACCTTGTGGTTTTATCAACATCCATTATTAGAATATTTTTGACTGACTTCTGGATAAATACATTTGTTTTAATTCCAGTCCAACGTTGTTGATTGTAAAACACAGAAATAATAGGGTAATCTTGGTCTTCCTTGGCAAATCCACTGTAATAACACCGCCATCTGTTGATTCAGATCATTCTTCAGTCGATGCATAAATACAAGCCACGTGTGCACATCATCCGACACGACCCCCGAATGGACTTGTCACAGATCCAGTCGCTGCCTGCTGAGGGTGTGCACAGCTTCTCCTTCCCAGAAACTGAGTTCACCACAGTCACCGCCTATCAGAATCAACAGGTAACAACCCTTGAAATTGGTATAGCCAATGCTTTGCTACATAATTATGAACAAAGGTTTTGACCGACAGGATCTAGAAATTATGTTGCATTTCATGAAGCACTGCAGAAGTCTCATGATGTATTGGAATTTTTTAGTTATTCGTTCATCCTTTAAACAACGGATACTTTTGTTTTTCTTCAAAGAAAAATGAGTAATGCTTGTTACAAATCAGCCAAATATTTGATGTTACTAATTTACCTTCTACATGCTGTATGCACCAGAAACATTCAGAAAGCAGATACAGTGTTTTCAGGGTTTATCCACCCAGCGACTGCAATATTCTCAGTGTTCGTATGATGATTCGGTCGCCAACACAGGCCTGTTTGACCTTGCGTAAAAATGTTTTAATCTCAACATCATGAAAGTGTTGAGGCCCACTTCGCTGTGGTCTCAACTAAATCATAAAGTGTGCTGGCCTGATTCTCTGCTGGGCTAGCTGCTGAGTGAGAGAGAGGGTGTGTGCCTGTGTTCCTGTGCAGGGGAGCTGACCCCACCGTTGGCTACCATTCCTTCAGTAACAGAGCCGTCTCCGGGGACTGCCAGCTCTTTTCATCAGGGTCCATTTTACGACCAGCGAACGTATTATTACAGAAACTCAGTAACGGGCTGTGACTGGGCTGACTGCTGGAGTCCACAGCCATTAAAGCACCACATAAAACTGTAGGACCTCAGCCCCTGCTCCAAGAACCCTGTTTGACATGGCTGTCCGCCCTGGGTGCTGCTGGGAGATGTAGTCCCTGAGGGAGAGCGCTGCCACTCTACACACAGCCCATAAAGCTGAGCTCATTGTTAGCTTTACAGGTCACTGGCTGGCAGCATCACTCTAACCCGTGTCTGTCCCTCTCTCTTGGGCCAGATCACCAAGCTGAAGATCGACAGGAACCCGTTTGCCAAGGGCTTCAGAGACCCAGGGAGGAATAGGTACAGAAAATTAATCCTCACACATCAACACTTATTTTAGCTACAGACTCATACTCATACTACAGTGAAGGACCCAAGAGAGATTTAAGGTTCAACCGCAGAAATCTGATAACACATAAAACCTTCAGCTGAAGTTGAACTATGTGGTGCAAAATTTCACACTTCTCAGAACCAATATTTAAATACAGTTTGTAATAATCTGTTTCAGTGTTGCTATGGATTCCTTTGCGTATTGTATTTACATATCTTTGTGGTGTGTGTGTGTGTGTAGGGGGGTCTTGGATGGACTGCTGGAGTCATACCCCTGGAGAGGTCCCCTCAGTTTGGACTTCAAGCCATTCACCATCCAGCTCCAAGGTACTGTGCTCATCACCACTGTGGTTCACACTGACAGCGTTGTTTTTTATCTTTGTGATTCATGTTTGGACTTCTTTCAACAGGGAGCTCAGGCTCGCCGACCAGCAGCGCTTCCCCTCTGAAGAGTCTCCTCCCTCTCTCCTCCTCTTCGTCCCCTCACCCGTTCTCCCTCTCCTCGCTCTCCTGCCAGGACGGCGCTCTTCACACCCTCGCTCTCCCCTTCTATGGCAAGGCCTGCCCCGCCTCGCCCGTCTCCCCCCTGGCGGGCAGAGCCTACTCCTCCTTGGGGGCGGACAGACTGAGATGCTTGCCCCCGTTGTCTCCTCTAACAGACCTCCCGCTCCTCTCGGCGCTGCAGGGAAAGAAAGCGGCCCTCTGTAGGGACCCGTGTCTCCAGGGGTCTGCGGGGACCTCTCCGTGCCTGATCCCCCTCCACGTCCCCCTCAGCCCTCGGGGGCCCGGTTCGTCTCTCCTTCCCCATCTCCCCGACGCTGCCGGCCCCCTCTGTCTCTACCGCTACAGCCTCCCCCTAAACCCCCACCTCGCAGCCCTCTCTCGTCATGCCAAACTAGCCGAAGACACCACAGACTGTCTCCTGCGGCAGTCTCCGTGGCACCCGACCACCAACCACTGCCTCTGACAGCTGGACCGCACTTGCAGGCCCCGAGCCCTCGGCTGTACCGAGCCAAAGCTTACTGCAGACTCACAAGAAAACAAAGAAGGCTGATTCTCTATGAGCCGGACTAGCTCACCAAGGAGTGTACCGTTGGTGATGAAGAC
Source organism: Centroberyx gerrardi (assembly GCF_048128805.1). Lineage (NCBI taxonomy): Eukaryota > Metazoa > Chordata > Actinopteri > Beryciformes > Berycidae > Centroberyx > Centroberyx gerrardi. The sequence goes on along the minus strand of NC_136012.1, from coordinate 16,859,289 downwards.
AGAGCTGTGACAGTGGGAACCTTATTGTATTTAAAAACTGTTTTGGACACTGTGTTGGATTTGCCAGCACTTAGACTGATCCTGAAGCTGATCACGAGCAGCTCCTCTTCACTGTGCACACTCAACTAGAGCCAATAGGCCCAACAGTCAAAAGAAATGTAGGTGGGAAATAGGGCGTTATATGGGACTGAAAGCGTAGAGCCTCTTTATGGCTCAACAGACCTTTCCTTACCATTTCACTCACTCGCCTTAACTACTTCACAGGCTGTAAGGGTGTTTGCCAAAGAGCATCAGCAATAGGACTTGAGGTATGTGGTGACATAAATATGAACGTGAGAATGATTGTTAAACTCACCATCAGTGCTCATTAAAATATTTTTGATATTTTGTAATCAGTTGATACAACAATGTTCAAAAAGGTTATGTTCTTTTTCATACACGTGTAAACAAAGTAAAAGAGAGACAACATTTTTACACTCTTAATTGTATTCATATGAATATGCAGTGTATTTCTAAGTAAAGAAAAAACAAAAAACACTATACATGTGTTATTATGCCAGAGAATGTGATTTGAATGTGACATATAATGTTAAAAAAAAATCAACCTTAGGTTACGTCAGGGCTCCTGTGATAGCAAAGACTGTTGCTATTATCAATGTGTATTTATGTAAATGTAACAAAAGCGTGTTTTGCTGTGTGCCGCAAGTTGTGCGCCCTTACAGAGAGCTGAACTGAGTTGAATCCCAGTGTCAGGGTTGGCCGCCCCTGACTGATAACATGAGCTCATCAGGTCTCTCTGTGATTTTTAGGGGAACAGCCACAGCTGCCAGGATCCAGGCAGCCAGTTTCCATTGCTGTACTTTATTACCAATAATAGGCCTAATCAGAGACGCATGGAGGTGAAATGGTTATGCTATGCGGGCCTTTATCAAGCCCAGCCTGAAACAGGACTGGAATAAGGGTCTGTATCTTCTAATATGGGCTAAAGCGGCCCTGTCATCATTATAGGGATCATCATTATATTATATCGTTCCAGGATCAACAGTACATCAAAAACGCTGTCTGAAGACCTTTTGTTTTACTCTAAGACCTGTAGGCGTTTAGAAAAAACCCTCCATTTTGTCTTTGAACTCTTTAAAAACAGATTTAAATTCCAATATGCCATGAAGAACAGAGTTGGTGCCATATGAAAATCTCTCACTACTGTAGGCCAACATAATGCAATGTTTTTTGTCCATACCAAAGGGGGCACGCCCGTTCAGCCGCTGATGTGATAATTCCTGCCTTCAGCTCAGACTCAAAACCCAGCACCATTCCTCCCTCCCTCCGTCTCCACAGCGCTAGAAGCAGCGGTTTAGGCAAAGCGGGGGAAATGGCCTGTTTCCCGACAAACGGTCATAACCAAACAGCAATTTACTTGTCATGGCCAAGCATGGCAGTGAGCTAATGCGCGCTGGACGTGGAAATAGCAGGAAGGAGTTAATTGAGGAACTCAGACTGGGGATGGCCGGTGTTTCACCGAGCGGTCAGGTGTGCTGCTATCAAACAGCCTGCTCTTTGTCTGCAGACAGGCGTAATCTGTGCCAGTTATTTGATACCGTCTGTCATTTCCATGTTTGGCGATGTAGGACAACCATTTTAAACTCCCAACTAATTCCTGATCTTTCAATTAGACAAATTGCTTTCATACCAGGAGCCCAGGCTGAGCTATGCACCTGCCGCTCTACAATCAATAGTATTGCATCCACATTCATTTGTAGATTTGTAGCAAATGTTAGATGGGATAAGATCAGGGCAGCTGTCATTTCTGCCTGGTCTCTGAATGCCGCTGTGCTGTCCTGCAGGCAGTAAATAACACAGAGTTTGGAAGATCTGCTTCACATTAGGGCTTCCTTTTTGTGTACGCACACACACGTGCACACGCGCGTGCACACACACACACACTTTTTTTACGATAGTGCAAATAAGGTCTTTCTAAAGCAAACTAAAACAGTGATAATTGCATTTAGAAACAATGGATGAATGGATTCCAAACTCACAATCTGACTTGTTCAGCCAAATACAA
>NC_136012.1:16779724-16854724 GCF_048128805.1 Centroberyx gerrardi | reverse complement strand
TATGATAGGTTATCATTCCTGGGACAGATACTGAGAGGGAGAGAGAGAGAGAGAGAGAGAGAGAGAGAGAGGAAAATTAGAAAAGAGATGGAGAGTGATTGAGTGAGAAGGATGCTTCTTGGCCGATGTATCGGATGGCAGACGGGGGGATGGGGTGAGGGTACGGGGTGGAGAGTAAAGAGTGATTTAATGCTGGCCTGTACTCTCCTCTCCTCTCATCCCTGCCCCGGGTCTTTCATGTCTCAACCCAGGGTCGACCCGCCTGCTGCCCCAGATGGTGCTGTCTGTCTGGGCTGCCCTCTACAGGATGTGCCCCTCTCACCCCCAGAGCCACAGACCTACTCGCTTAATTGATTTCAGGGAGAAGGCCCTCTTTCTCTTTCACACACACACACAGACACACACACACACTCAGACAGCTTGCCAGCAGCCAGTGCCCCCGGTGCACACACACATACACGCGGCCAGCACTGTGCGCTGTCAACGCTAATTCAATTAGAGACGCGGGAGTGTGACTAACTGCAGACCTGTAGAGTGTTTTACCATATGCACCACACACACACACACACACACACACACACCAGACAGATCGCTTTGCACACGCACACACACAGAATTACCTCTGTCATTTCCATTGGTATAATAATAATGTAAGTCCAGAGGTATAAATCCTGTTCATGGGTCTCTCCTCTTCCTCTCCTCTTCCTCTTTCCCTCACTGTCCAGTTGTCAGTAGACAGTCATGTTGTCATCAACTAGAACGACACCTTATTAACCCCTGCAACCCCACAGCCTAACCCAAAGTTAACTTACACACCACCTGAGCAGAGTGAGACACATTTACAGCATATTATAACTGATATAACTATGTTATAATGCCCCTGCTTATCAAAGTTATACAGACATACACGCAAGATGGCGAATACATTCATGAGGTGTTTTCACTATGATGTTTTGTAACAGTGATGGTTGAGGTTCTACGTCCATCTCAGTCAAATGAGCAAATACAACACAAATATTTTATTCAAGTGCTTCTATTTCAGTTAAGTTTTACTCAACTCAAAGTAAGCATACTTGCCTAGGCTTTTCAACCTGAGCAAGTATGTTTTTCAAGGTTTTTCAAGCCATGGTAAAATAATATGTCAGTAAAACAAACCTATATCACTAAAACTACTCAGGTAATTAGTTAATGTTTAAGTTCATATTAAAGTCTTCATTGTCCTAACAGGAAATTTGGTTTGCAGCAAGGCACACAATACATACTCACGATATGCAAAATAAACAGAAACGTGCAAGACACATTAACATGAACACTGTAAAGAGCAGAAAACTGAATCGGGAAAAGGAGGAAGGGTGTGAAGAGCTTATCTGTTACAGTTTAGCAAATTTGCAGCATGTGGAGTAAATGAGAATTTCAATTTGTTTGATTTAGCCCGAGGCGGCAGTTTTATAGGTGTGGTGACGAACTATAACAAATATAAAGGAAACGCAGCTTACATGCCATACTGCTCACTAATTCTGATATAGTGCAGACAAAAAGGCTGGCAGACAGCTTCAATAAAGAGTAAAAGACAAGGCTACATGTCCATGTTCACGGGTTGTTATACTGTAAGAGATATCAGAGAGGGTGCAGGGGTAAGGAGAGGGTCAAGAGGAGGGGGGTTAACGGGATGAGGGTTGGAGGGATCAGGTGTGTGTGTGTGTTTGCGTGTGTGACAGAGGTTCTGAGGGTGTGAGCAGGAGACTGGTTAGATCTTAATGGAGCGTGTTCTGGAGAACAGGGATGGATAGGGACAGCTGTAATGGCGTGTGTGTGTGTGTGTGTGTGTGTGTGTGTCTGCATGAGACAGTAAAACAGATTAAAAGCAGCGTTAACACATCTAACAGGAAGCAATGGTCAAGAGGTGAGTGGAAACTGGGGAAAGCCTTAGGCTGGAACGATTAGACACACACACACACACACACACACACAGCAGCAGATGGAGATGGGGAAAGCCCTGGGCAGCAGCGATTGGTCACACATGCCCATCGATATCCGAGTAGAACCAATCAGCTCAGCTTCCTGTGTTTGACCTGACCCTTCACGCACAGTAATTGAATATTTTAGGTGGGAGGCTGAGAGGGAGAGATAGAAAGACAAGGAGAGGGAAGGAGAAAAACGAGCCTGTGCTGCCTCATTGTATGAAACTTTGCCATCAGAAGGGGCAATATTTCCATCATAGAACATCAAAAGGTAAACCACTAAGAATATGAACAACATAAATACACAGTATACACATATTCCCTTAATATTACATATTATACAATTATATTTCCAGAAAAGAGGTCATTTGCTTTTTTCTATTGAAGTCCTTATACCAGTTTGATACAAATTAATATAATATATACTATGAACATGCATCATCAAGATTTAAAGAGGGGGTAATCTCTATTGCACAAATAAAAAGGTGTGTGAACTGAGCTTAGCTGTGTTTATCCATTACTACCTGCTCATGACTAAGTGTCTTGACATATTGTATTCTGTGTGTGTGTGTGTGTGTGTGTGTGTGTGTGTGTGTCTGTCTCGGACAGGTCTAACCAATCAGAGCAGAAGCACTAACTCCTCAGGCTGTCTTTCTCACCGGGCCAGTGTGTGTGTGTGAGGCTCTCGGCAGCTCTGTCTCTCTCTGAGGAAAGGCAGAGGGTCGGCCACAGGGACAGGACCACCGGCCCACCGGATCCCTGCCTGTCAACAACTACTGCTCCGCTAGGAACCAGGACAAGGAAGTGTTGACGGCACTGGAGGGGAATGCCACTGGGTATCGACACCTGACACGCACACACATGCACACACACACATACACACACACACACACAGGTTCCCCAGAGCAGAGCTCATACAGGATCTGTCTCCAGCACATCTGGAGGAAGCATCCATGCACACATGGTGGAGAAAAATGTTACAACGGACTCTCCCAGCTTCAATCAGACTTAAAGAGAAGAGATGACCATTGATGGCCAAAAATAGATTTAAAACAAAAATTACCAAATAGATTTTGTGGTTCTGACAGCAGAGGGACAAGGAATTTTAATTCCACATGATCTAACTCCTGGCAGAAATGAGTGACAGCTGTTGGGTCACTGGGGTCACCGGTAAATGGGAAGTGTTTTGGGTAACTCCCATGTCTTGAAGACTTGGTACAAAGAAGCGTGCACACGCTCACACACACTGAACTATGGACCAATCACTCATCAAAGTGTCTGGTAATAGGCAAAATGGAGACTTCTGTCTGTCTGGGGCCACTGATGATGATTGTGAATGTAGCTAGGTACATAAGTGTGTCTGATGATGATTGGGAAGGACACAAAAGGGGTCAGGGGTGGCTGAGTGTCACTCTGGAGGCCTATAGGCTACAGGGCTGTGAGTCTGTTTGTGTATAGATATTTGTGTGTGCATGGACAGCACCTGTAATGGCTCCCAGCTGAGTCTTGCCTCCCTCATGGGTTATGGTGGAGTGTGTGTGTGTGTGTGTGTGTGTAATGAGGCACTGGCATGCGAGCGGCAGAGGGCCGCTTCCTCTACAGGTGACACCTTTGACCTCTCATCTGTTCCCTGTTGGAAAGAGGAGGAGGAGGGGTAAGATGGAAAAAGGAGGGACAGAGAGGAGGAGGCGTTTGGAGAGGAGCATACATCCCTCAAAACACAAACACAAAATGACAAGGAGCCTGACATGTTAAAAACTCTTTTATTGACTTTCTGTCTTCGCATATAAGTAAAGAGCATCCCGGCTGAGTAGAACTTAAATAAAAGTCAATACCATTGTTTGTTATAAATCCATCCAGCAGTGGTGAGCCACCACAGCAAGACAATGGTTACCACTGCATGGGGAAAACATACGGTATGAGAAAAAAAAAAGATTTAATCCAGCTCTCTCGCACAAAACATACTCACATGCAAACATTTAGAATGAGCCCCTTTTTCAGAGTAACATATCAAAAATAATCAGTTTCAGTGCAGCAACCTGCACTAGAGCCAAAACTGAGAACAAAACAGGGACGGACAAGGCAACACCAAAATTCCCCACATCCTCAGTCATGCAGGTAGGAGACAGAACAGTTGAAAAGCAGGCTCTCTGCAATATATCAGAAAAATAAATATTTAAATAAATAAATAAAATTATTAAATTAAAAAATGTAATGATCTTAAGTTGGCATTCATATAGTGTTGTTTCCAGTGTCTGAACATTGTCAAATAATGTCTTTGCCATTAGACCATAAATGTTTTTTTACAATTACTTTTACAAATCAATTTTTCAACTGTTCGTCCTACAGATTTCACACCAGCTGTATTTTCCCTTCATCCAGTAACAATGCCCAGGATAACTCATTAAAATGAAAAGAGACAGACCAGCATTGTATAGTGCTACTGCTGAGTTAATAAATATTCTAATACATGTTAAATATGAGTGTGCAAATCAACATTAATATGGAGGTACTAGGTGCTATTATCCCTTGTTTTGCCTCTGTGAAACAGTCCCAATCAGTCACTGAGAGAGCTGCTCTTCTCCTCACAAGAGAGCCAACCTGAACAGAGAGGCGGGTACAGAGCTTCATCTTGAAGATGTACCTTTTTTTGTTGATTCTCCTCTTTTCACCCTTTTCACTCCTCTTGTCTTCCTCCTCCTCCTGCTCTTCCTCCTCGTCATCTTCTTCTCTATTTCTTTTTCTCCTCTACACCTGGTCCCGCAGTCTGGCTAGCCTCTGGGAGAGCTCATCCTGATGACACACAAAAACAGAACATGTACTGGTCTTATAATATTGGGACAATTCCCTCCCCAAAGATAGACCCCAGAGAACCAGGATTGAAATCTGTGATGCCATCAAGAGGAGCCGCTATGCTGACAATGAATGTGAGCTTCATTTTGTGCGCTCGCAGAACGGCTGAGCTTTTAAACCCAAATGATCTTTGTTTCAATATAGTATCAACAGTTCTGAACCAGCAAATATCATAGAAAATCCTTCTGGGTGAGGTCAGTGCCCTCAAAGTCAGCTGAATTAAAAAATCAATTTGTCAGTGAAGCAGCTCCAGACATTTTTCTTAAGATTCTGGCTTTGGGGGACACTGGTTCATGTACACTAATGGAGACTTAACTGTCTACGATAATAGGGATAACATGCATGTAAATTCTGTTCTAGCAATAACATCATGTGTGAGTGTGTGTGTGTGTGTGTGTGTTACCTGTTCTGAGGATGCCACAGATGAAGCCAGTGAGCCAGTCTGGCTTTGAGGAAGCTCCATGTTAAGATCCAACCTAAACACAGTAAAAACATAGGAACTGTTTCACCATCGTATCTGCTTGGCTGCTAGGCTCTTAAGCAAAATCAACAAAGGGGAACATATTACAACCACACTGACTTCCTGAAAAATGTCGTACTGATTCTAAGATTTTACTGATTATTTAAAAAGAGGGATATGGTCTTGCTTTAGCGTATATCACAAATCCCTCGACCCTCATAAACACACAAGCAGGCTTTTGTCTTCCAGCACAATTCTGCAATTCCTCCAGCCTCAGAATAAGGTCTAAAGGTGGCAGGGGATTTTTGTATGAGTCCCCAGGTTATACTACAGCCAAAGAATATTAATACAGCAATATGGTTTTTGATTTTTAAATTAAAAAGTCATTAAGTCATTAACAAAAAAGCTTTTAGTTCAATTTATTCTGGGTGCCTTGTTTGTAATGTTTTTTATCTCTCTATATATCAACAGTATATGCACACATATTTCTCCTCCTGAAGCTTTTTTCAGCACTGAGTACTAATACATTTATTTTTTTTAATTCTACATGAATAATGTTAATCATTTCTATTAGATTGTTGTTGTTGTTGTTACTGTTGTTGTAATCATCTAAAATAATTTGGACACGTAGGCTGTGAGTCTATGGGAAACATACTCACCCTGCTTCATCAGCCATCTCATGCATGAGCGTATCCACTTCATTCTGTGGAACAAACAAACAAACAGGCATTTCAAAAACGTCTCTATAAACGCTTAAATATTTGAAACATTACTGGGGCAAGCCTGCCCGCATAAAACAGCAACAGGTGCCCAAGATTGTGTGAGTGTTACCTGCGGTGTGGTCAGAGTGGTGGTGTTGCCCATCGTGTCCTCCATCTGAGCTGTCTGCACATCCAGAGTTTCAAACTGGTGTTCAAACTTGTCCATTAATGCAGAGATCTAGAGGGAAATATGGACACAACACAGGATGTTGTAACTGTGTCTCAGTAAGCATATTTAGGAGCTCCCTCTCCAGTCTTAACCTTTGTTAAGTGTGTGTGTGTGTGTGTGTGTGTGTGTGTGTACATATGGGAGATACCTCTTACCTTCTCCAGGTTCATGTTCTTCAGTGTAGCATCCATTGACTTGACCACTCCAGCCATGGATTTGGTTACCTGGACAAACCACATAAACTCATGGTTAAAGCCTTCTTTACTCCCCTAACTTTCTACTGCGCTGATGTTTTGTGATTTAAAACATGATCATGGCATTGTATGTGAGACTGTGAATTGGCTGTTGACAACATTAAAAAACAAGCTGTAGCCTCATATTTCCACTAGGTGTCACTTTTCCCTCTTTAACCAGATACTTTGTCATCACCTCTAATCCAAAAAGAAGCCCTATCAACAGTTTGGCCCTGATTAAGGATTTGCCTTTTCAAATCTGACCTACCTACAGTTGATTGAAACTGAGTTATGATAAAGGGTGTTAATAAGTTGGACTGCTTTATGAGGCAAGCAGTATTAAAACAAAATAAGGAGGATCTAAAACATCAGCTTAGTCACAGATACCCACAATCTCTTTGCACTCTCCTAACAGTAGAACAATTTAAAAGAGGCTGCCACTCTAGCTGCTAAAGTGAGCGACAAGCTAATACAATGATATATATAATCAATTACATTAAGGTCTGAAGCATGTCTTATATTATTTTGTTTTTAATTTGTGTGTGTGTGTGTGTGTGTGTGTGTGTGTGTGTGTATATATATAGAGTTGGCTCTCTTGAGTCTGTGCTGTAGAATTTCTGAAATGGAATTGTGAATAAAAATGGTAAAAGTTTCATGAGGGAGCAAGCAGAACTATGTGAAGAGAAATGAGGAAAGTATAATTTGAATGAGAATGTGCACATTATACTTTGTAAACTAGATGCACATTGTAATATCTTGTACATTAGTATATCCAATATAGTACCTAATATAGTAGATATGTAATAACCACTAAAAGGTTCAAGCCATGTCATTTTCAATTTTCTTACAGTATATGCTGGGGATTTTAATGCAGATACTCAAAGGAAGCTAACTGTTAGTATTTCAGAGGTTACCACGTTGAAATGGCTAATGATATTAATGTCCAGTACAACCACCTTAAGGTAGGAAACATAGTTTGTAGTTGGGATTCCTTTTTCACTACACTGGATGTCAAAACATCAGCACATTTTCACTACTTAATCATTTATTAGTACCCTGAACAAGAGGATACCTCGAAAAAGGTTGTTTGATCGCAGTCAAGAAGTTTTAAAAAGGTTAGATGAGTTTTTCACAGATTTCCACTGACCTACTATATGCACCATCAGTTGACCTGCAATCCTGACCTGGTTCATAGTGACAGCAGTCTGGACCCTGGCAGCCACAGCATCCACACGGGCGCTCATCCTCAAGAAGTTAATGGACTGATTCTTCTGACGGATGGCGTTCTCTGCATGAATCCTGGCTACCTCCATATTACCCTTCTGGATAGCCTGAGAAACAAGAGTGAGAATAATTCACACACATCACAGGATTTATATCATAGAGACTGTACTCAGGAATAGCTCGTTCCTTGATATGTTTCTAGTAAACCCATTGTTTAATTGGCCCACCTTCTTCACTTTAGCTTTCTCTGCCTTTTCCTCTTTGTCACATCTCTTGGAGTTGCGCTGTAGCTCCTTGGCAGCGAATTTGAGGTTGAACAAGTGCTCTGCATGGTTGGTCAAGGGCTGTCACAGGTTTTGCTAATGAGAATATTGACATGTCAAAAGTAACCTGAGACATCTAACGAGAACTACATGAGCCCAACTCAGAAGACACACACACTGTAACATTGTAGAAAGATAGTTTGAATATTGTAAAGCTTAAGCTCAATCAAACAATCAAACAACTATCTAATCAGATAGCTAAACTGTACATTGGCAGTTTCTTCGTCACTGAGTAACTGGGCAAAAGTTGATGTGTTTACTAGCTATGCTAACGCTGCATGACATTTAGCTAACTAACCTAGCTAACATTTGACTAGCTGCTGCTAACGATAGCTAGCTGTATCTATGTTTGTCAGACTCCACTGGAAAGGATACTGTCCATATTCGACATGGCGAACGTCTCTCTCTGGGACGAGCAAATGTATTAAGTGTGTTTATAGTCCAGAAAGAAAGCGCCCGACCACCCTCTGGATGTCCCACAGATGTTTGTTTTGATTTCTTCAGGATTCTGTCTACAGAGGGTATTCACGCGAGATGAGAGGCTTCACTTGTGACTACTTCCGTCTTCGCTTCAATCCTGTTAGGCAGACTAGGGGGTACATTTGGTCCAATATAATTTTTTTCTGCGTTTTTTATTTTTTTATTTAGCTAGGCAGTTGTGTTTAAGGTCGTTGTAAGACACCAATAGCGTTGCGAGACCTAGACATGTTTCTCAATCAGTGGAAAACTATTTTACTTAGCAGGATCTCCTGTTTGGCGCATGCGTAGTATGCTGATGTCCGATGTCTACTGAATATTCATGACAGATCTTGCATAAATTATATGCCGTGTGTTTTATCTTGTTAGCCTACTAGCTGACTATTCATTAATATGGTAATTTTGGACAGTTGCATGCATAATATGTGAGATGATTCGGACAGGATGTGTGAACCATCTTGATCTTTAGAGGCTCTCGCTGACACTTCCGGCTACCTTTCACCAACGTCACATCATGGTCACGATTTCGGAGGGCGTGCTCGCTCCTCGTACGTCACGACCGTTCGAGAACTCGACGGGGCGCGTGTCTAAGGCAGACAAGTTCCAGGCTAAAAATAGTTTGTACTCGGTATCGGTAGGTTGTGGTACACGTCTAGTGACGTCATTTGTGTTTTTGTAAGGGAGTAAATTGACCTTTTCAAATGAGACACTCGCTTTCAGCGCTGCGATCGGGTTTTTTTTTTCTGATGCATCGGCAGGACACATGAGTATTGCCCATGTTGCCCAGTAGTTTTCTTTGTAGTGTTCTGCATGGAGGAAAAATATGCGAGTAGTCTGGACGTGTGAGCTGATGGGAACACAAAAAAAGGAATGGAGAAGGGTTTTAGTTGGAGATGAAGGGAGATAACAGAGAGCGAGAGAGCATGAGGGAGGAAGGAGTCAGGGTGGAAGAAGAGAAGGGGTCTGATGCCTACGTGCACCGGCCGGAGAGGAGGAGGGGGAGAGGATTAATGGCTGGGTCAGGGGGAGCAGCACGGATGACTCATAGCTGCTGATATTCTGTATGGACACAGCACTGGATGTAATGGTGTGTGTGTGTGTGTGTGTGTGTGTGTGTGTGTGTGTGTGTGTGTGTGTGTGTGTGAGAGAGAGAGAGAGAGAGAGAGAGAGAGAGAGAGATAGTAATGTAGAGTTGAATGAGAAGTGTTTAAAAAAAATGTTCCTCAAAACTACCGTTGAACCGGCTACTTGGGCCCTATTGAACTCCTCAGGTTGTCTCTCTGAGGTTTTAGCTAGCTCCACATCCCAACCGTTAACCAAGTCGTGCTTACCTCAGTGTAGCCTATTTGAAGTCGTATTTATATGACGAACACACCAGAGTAGGGACACATAAACTCACCGTCCCTGACACCTGTTAACACCCCCCCCCCCCCCCCTTCACCGCCATCATTGTTGTGACTGTAGACCCCCCCTCCCTCCCAAGTCCTAACTGGATGACGGCAGGTCGCTATGGAAACTGCGTTACGCTCCGGGCGGCCGGAGGAGAAAACAAGAGCGTGAGGACTCACAAGAGTCTTCATTTCAGCACCACGCGCCTCCTGGACAGCGCCCGAATGAACTCGCACACAGATTCCATCCTTATAAGCCTTATAAGGGACAGAGCCGCATCAGCACCAAGTCAAACCAGAGTGGATAGGAACTTAAAAAGACAACACATACAAGACACACAGACTCTCCGGACTTGAAGCTCGGTGGATACCCAAGGCTTAATACCGCTGTGAACCCAGGAGCCAGCTGCTCCCTTACATGCCAAAGCAACAGGTAAGCCCGGTCAGCTCAATAAAGTTGGTAGTTAATTCACTTGTATGGCTGCATGGATCATAGCCTAGGCTGGTGGTTTTAAATCCTGGTCCTCGGGATCCAGAGTGCTACTGGTTTTCTACCCTACCAGGTGGTCAATTGCACTTAATTATATTCACCTGGCATCCCAGGTGTAAATCAGACTCTGATTAGATACCTAGAATAAAAACCAGCAGTGCTCTGGGTCCGGAGGACCAGGACTGAGAAACACTGGTCTAGGGTATTACGGGATATGTGATTGGTGGTCGCGGTTTAAATGTGCCAATAAGTCCAATAACTATATGCAGTGATGGTGGGTAAACTATCACCTCTAGGCGATGATCATCATATGGGAAACTATCACCAACATAAAAAAAAATAAAAAAATCCACAAAAGTATTATTTTATAATTTCCCTTTAAAAGACCATATATCCCCATATGACTTACATGTGTTTGATACTATTTACTATGTTATACAATATTAATTGATATTATAAATGATTTTATTCGCCTAAAAAGGTAGGCAAACTGTATTTCGCAAATGAAAAGGTGGGGAAACAAAAATTAGGTGGGTTTACTCTCATGTATCCCTGTCTATATGTCTGCATACAGTGGAATTTTGCTTTTTATGAGTCAGTTGTCAACATCAGTCTCTAATAGCAATTGGCTTTATGGTCAATGAGAATTTGCAGGGTTACACAATCACTGCCGAGTTGTAGCCTAAGTATGTTGACAATTTGCCATAGTGCATGGGACCATAATTATGTTAGCGAATGGGAGAATACAAACAAATAAGGATTAGCTAATATTTAGACGGCAGGATGGCTCATACAGTCTGGGTTGCATATGTGTAGGTTTACTCTATCTTACTAATTTAGAGTCTACTGTATATAGGACAGAAACCTTTGGTCTCTTGTATGCTACTTTACTGATTTTTACACCCGAGACTTTCTGGCAACTTCGGTTGAGAGAACACTGGAGTATTTATTTTATTTTATTTTTATTTTATTTAGTCTAGTTTGCATGATGCAGTTGGCTTTGTTGAGTTTTCGATGGCCGTAGATTTTGCGCGAGCCGAGACGATACGCCTGGATGAGTCACTCAGGCTGCAAGTTTGCAGAAGAGTGCGAAAGGGGAGGGGGAGATACAGGGGCCAAGAGCAAAACAACCCCGCAGTGCTGCCTCTCTTCCTCCTCAACACATTGTTTCTCTTGTTTGATCCGTGCCAACACCTTGAACGTTATTTGTCGCCGCTGGCTGCTCGATTGCTATTTCGCTCAACTTCAAGCCCACCTTGTTAAAGCGGGGGCGCAGATTGATGTCTCAGCCACAACAGTTTTATAGGGGCTTTGCGTTCTCAGACCCAACTCAGCCTTCTGGTAAGCATACTCAATTATCTTTGAATGGGTAGAGAGGTTGCCTGAATCTCAGTATGCTTTTCTTTTGTAGCATTACAGAGGCTATATAGCAAAAAGAAAGCGTTGTTCTTCAATGTTAGTTGAAATATCTGCAACATGGTGGCATCACATGATTTATAGCCATAACAGATTCTGATTGAGGTTGTTACAGATTATAGCCCTCTGATGTCTGATTTATAAACTGCTACGAGAAACCATTCCATTACTGCTCATTAGTACTCTGATGTTTACCCTCCAAGTATCGATGAATCACAGCAATCAGCAACATTCAGCTGTAGCACTAAGTGATAACTATTGATTAAAGTAAACAATAGATCATAATGGCTTGCTTTGAACCGCAGTTGCACACTCAAACACAAGCACTCTCTCCCTGGAACACTTTCACATGCGCCCACAGTCACACACTCAAACACACAACAGAGGCTTCACAGACTGAGTTGGTTAGGCAAATGTTGTTTGGCTTATTCAAAAATGTCTCTACTTATACAGACTGATTGATGAAGTCTGGAAGCAGAGGCTGTGTGTGTAATTGGCAGGAGGATTACACAGGGGGAAACAACCAAACAAAATAATTGGCTGATATCAAATCCCACTTTGTTCCAATTTGTATTACAGCAGTCTTTTAATGTCAATTAAGTTAGTTACAATTCAGTGCCTATACTGGACATACTCAATGCTTCTGACAAAATAAACATGCTGTCGTTGAATTATATATGTGTGTGTGCTCTATTTACAAAGATGTTATATAAAAGCTTGTGTGCACAGCACATGAATGTGTGTGGGGTTATTGTTTATAATGTATACACATGTGCTCCACACACTGGGGCACAAAAACAGATGTGTGTCTTTAATTAGTGACGTTGGTGTGATTAATGCAGTCTGCTGGTGATGACTCATTCAGCTTAACCCTTGCTCCCCTGGAGGAAACAATCAATAAACACAGATTCAGTCTGCCTTCACATTTGGCTTATTATTGTTTTGTTTTTTTTACTCTTGTGTCATAGATGAAAGCAAGTACTAATTTAATTAAATTAATGCTTTTTTTTTCTCTCTCTGTAATGTTTTGAAAAACACTGGCTCAGACAATGGCCAGACACTGATCCAGATAAGGCTGAAAGATATTTCATCTGGATGAGACGGACTGTAAATAAAGGGACTAATTGATGTAATATAAAACTCTTGCGTAAATAATACTGTAATGTGGTTGACTCAGATTCTGTGATTCCAGTGAAACTCCTCCCCTTAATTTGTTGTGATCTGGTTGAGCAGTGGAGGAATATTTATGCAA
Source organism: Centroberyx gerrardi (assembly GCF_048128805.1). Classification (NCBI taxonomy): domain Eukaryota; kingdom Metazoa; phylum Chordata; class Actinopteri; order Beryciformes; family Berycidae; genus Centroberyx; species Centroberyx gerrardi. The sequence continues at coordinate 16,841,717 of NC_136012.1, read as the reverse complement.
AGCTCATCTACATGGATCGCTCCCCCGTCAGCTTGTCAACACAGCAGTTACATTAGCATTGTGGAAAAGCTGTCAGCCAAGCTGTGACTTGCAGACAGCAGACTGGCAGGGAGTGCGCATACAAGTGTGAGCGAGTGCACATGTGTGCGTGTGTTTTTCAGCGTGTGTGCGTGAGAGAGGGAGAGAGTGTTAGAAACATAGCACATTTTGTTTGGGAGTTGTAATAAACTCTCATTCACTCCCTCCTTCCCTCTCTGCAGGGCAGCAGCATGTCTGAAACCAGATCCAGCCAGCGATTCCACAGCCTGAACGCTGAGCAGGTGGAGGTTCTCGATCAGGTTCTGTCCGAGGTGGTTCCGATCCATGGCCGCGGGAACTTCCCCACGCTGGAGCTGCGTCCTCGTGACATCATCACGGCGGTGCGGGCCAGGCTGGAGAAGCAGGGCATTACAGTGAGGGATGTTCGCCTTAACGGCTCCACGGCCAGCCACGTCCTAGTCCGAGACAACGGAACCAGCTACAAGGACCTGGACATCATCTTTGGTGTGGAACTGCCCAGACAGGAGGATTTCCAGGTATGAATGAGACTGTGATATACTGCACTGCTTATATTGAATGGTGGCATAGGGTTCAAGCCTCCAGGTTGGCACGCATCCGCCCTGCTGAAGTGTCTTTGAGCAAGACACTGAATCCCTACCAGCTCAAGGGCTGCTGTTCTGCAGCTGACCCTGACCTCTGACCTCTCTGTAGAGGAGGGACAAGCAAATTTCCATACACTGATCAATAAAGTATTACAGTGTTGCACTATAAATTCTGTTAGTGTTATATTGACAATGCCAATAGTTCATATATTCAATTTTATCACAAGGTTGAATCAATACTACTACTATTGGTTAATTGCATTCTATTGGAAAGTAAACCACAAGAGTATCACAATATCAGTCCCATAATACATGCAATAAAACAGTCAGACTGCTACCATTAGTTATAGCTGTCATGGTGTTGACCTGTGCTCCTCCCAGGTGATCAAGGAGTCCGTGCTGGGCTGCTTGCTGGACTGCCTGCCTGCTGGGGTCAACAGAGAGAGGATCAGCAGCGCCACAATGAAGGAGGCCTACGTCCAGAAGATGGTCAAGGTCTTCAATGAACACGACCGCTGGAGCCTCATCTCCCTCTCCAACAACAGCGGCAAAAACCTGGAGCTCAAGTTTGTGAGCGCGCTCAGACGGCAGTTTGAGTTCAGCGTCGACTCCTTCCAGATCATTCTGGACCGTCTGCTGGAGTCCTATCTGCAGCAGGAATCACAGCACATAGACAATAGCATGGACCTTAAGGAGCAGACCGTAGAGAATCAGAACAAAGATTCTCTCTCTCTGCCTGAACATGCCACTGCTCCACAAACAGAGAGGCTGGAATCCACTAGTAGAGAGTTGTGCAGCAACGAGGGGGCTCAGATCAACCAGACCGAACAGAACGAAGAGATGGAGGACTCACATGAAAAAGAACCTCAGCCTGAACTCTCACAACAGACTGAGCATTCAAAACACTCCAAGCAGGAAGAAGACAAAAAGCAGAAGGAACTCGCAGAACTGAAAGAACCCTCAGAACACAGAGAAAACGTCAAAGAGGTGGACATCTCTGAGCAGACACCTGTAGGCCCTCTCTTAGAAGAGAAACAACACTCTGACGAAGCCGAACCACCAAGTCAGGCAGAAGTCAAACAGGACCCGGAGGTTCCAGACCAGACCGAATGCTCCGCGCAGGTAGAGTGCTCAGAAGAAACCCAGCTTTCTGATGGTAAACAATCAGCACATTCAAATCACGAGGAACCCTCTGTCCAGACAGAACCGCCTAACCAGCCCGAACCCCTTGTTGAACACAAAGAACTCATAAACCAGATGGGATGCTCAGAACCGCCAGAAAACCCCGACCCAACCCAGACAGAGTCCTTAAACCTGGCGGAAGAATCGCACAGTAAAGAACACTCAGATAAAACAGACTTCACAGAGTGTTTTAGTGAGGATCAGAGAAGCAATGAGGAAGATAAAACACAACACTTGTCTGCTCCAGACACTAGCACATCTACACATGCAGAGATAGAGACGCATACACACTTAGACGATGAGAGAAAAATGGAAATAGAGACAGGGAAGCAGATACAAGCAGAGAGGAAAAATGATGCAGAAATAATTGAAATGACAGAAGAGATTTCAACAACAGAAGAAAAGGATATAGAACAGACACTGGCTGTAGATGATTCCTGCTCCACCTCCTCCTTATCTCTTACATTTCCAGCAGACAACACAGAGCCTACTGGCACACAGCATACACTGGAGACACTACACACAGATAACTCAGAAAAAACAGCCAACACACTGGACACAGTAAACCCACCAGACACTCAGGATATATTACCTGCACCACCCGGCCTTGTTTCAGACAAAAAGACCTCCTCTCTTCCCCCTGGTAAAGCCTCAAGTAGACTATCTCAGATGGTGGTGCTCAAACACTCCTCTCCTAAACCCCCTCGGAGGATGTGTAGGAAGGTTACGCCAAACCCCAACCCCAACCCGGTCTCTGAAACTGAACCTGTGATAGCTGCCAGTCTAGATCCAAATCCTAGCCCTAGCCCTGAACCTGAGATAGCCTTTAACCCAGAACCAAGCACTATGTCCAACCCCGTTACAGCTCCCAGCCCAGACTTTGCCCCTACCACCACAACCACTATCCCTACCAAAATAAACCCTGAGCCTAAATCCAACCCTTCCCCTGACCTGGCTCCAAACCTAGACCTCATCTCAGCCCCCGATCCAGCCCCTGATCTAAGCCCCATCTCCACTGTAGATCCCATGCCTGCTTTACCTCAAGAGCGATCATCTTCCCAGCTAACCACCGAGGTTTTATGTCAAACAGCTATTCTGAACCTGAAAGAGGCACTATCTACACAGGTGGCTTGTGATGAACAAAGTCAGATAGAGTCCTCCTCCTGTGCCCCTAGTGAAACTTCATCTCCGGCCAAAACATCAGAGCCTCCTGACTCACTAGACACATTAGGTTCTCACACTGATAAATGCGACACAAACACCCAGGATCCCACACATACCTCAGAGGCAGAGCTCAGTGATGAGGATGAGAACAGAGAACTACAGGCCAAAACCATGGACTTGGATCAGCCACCCAGCAGCCTGTCAGTGGCTGTTGAGAAAGAGACCGCCCCCAGCTCACCTCCGTCTTTCCACTCTGTCACCCCTCCCATTGCCTGTCTCACCCCTCCCGTACTCAGTCTCTCTCCTCCCTGCTTCACTCCCTCGCCCCGCAGCCTCAGCCCTCCCCCATGTCTGACCCCTCCCTCCCATTGCCTCACTTCTCCTATGTTGAGCATCAGCCCTCCTCCCAGTTTTAGCTCTCCTCCCCTGAGTTTCAGCCCTACCTCGTCCAGCCTCAGCTCACCTCCCTACCTCACTCCTCCTATGCTTAGCCTCAGCCCTCCTCCACTCTGTCTCAGCCCCCCTTCCCCCTGCCTCAGCCCCCCTTCCCCCTGCCTCAGTCCCCCTTCCCCCTGCCTCAGCCCACCCCTCCTCTGCCTCACTCCGCCGGTGGAGTCAGAGGACCTTGTACCTCAGGTATCTTCAGACCTGGAGCCTTTGATACTGAACACAGAGAGTGAGGGCCAGATTATACAGTCTTCCCCTCAGCCAGACGTACCTCTCCTACTGTCGGAGGATGAAAAGGAACAAGATAATATCTCATCATTGCCTCGGGTTCCAGAGCCTGTCTCATTTCCACTCACAATCCCAAGCTCCACCTCAGACGTGCAGCCCGGAGAGACAGGGGAATCAGCCCCGCCGAAAGCCACTGAGGCATCCAGCTCTGTGCCTGAGAACAAAGAGGCCCCCAAGGTAACCGCAGACATGCCTGAACAGAGCAAAGCTCCACGGGCATCTGGCTCGGTCCCTGCGGTCGAGGTCCTGGCAGAGAGCATGTACGGTGACTTTGAGGCAGCCATGGACCACCTGCGCTACCGTCTGATTGCCACCAGGAATCCTGAGGAGATTCGAGGTGGCGGTCTGTTGAAATACAGCAACCTGTTAGTCAGGGACTACCGACCAGCCAGCGAGACTCAGATTAAGACACTGGAGCGCTACATGTGCTCGCGCTTCTTCATAGATTTCCCCGACGTGCAGGAGCAGCAGAGGAAGATCCTGTCCTACTTGAAGAACCACTTCATCGGAGAGGAGAGAAGTAAGTACCAGTACCTGATGACGCTGCGCCGCGTGGTGGACGACAGCACGGTGTGTCTGATGGGACACGAGAGGCGGCAGACGCTGAACATGATCACAGTGCTGGCGCTGAAGGTTCTAGGAGAGCAGAACATTATCCCCAACACAGACCACGTCACGTGCTTCTACCAGCCTGCCCCGTACCTTGCCGAGCACAGTGCCCCCTACCTAGCAGAACCCAGCTACTGCAGCTACTACATACCCCAAGGAGGATCAACTCTGCTGTACCAACCTTACCCCTTGCACCTGCACACACAGACTGGACTAGTCTAAAACACATTCAAAACACACACACACAAACACATTCACACACAAACAAAAAAAACAAGGGGAAGGTGCTTGCCATTGTGAAAGCAGGAAAATGGAAATATAATCCAGGGATAAACTGTTTGGTCTATAATAGACCTATGGGGGTGGGATTGAGTGGGTTTTTACTATAGACTCACTAACTACTCTGTAAGGTTCTAACATGATTATATGTAATTATCTTGGCTTTGTGGGAAAATAATAATTCTTCCGATATTGTTCAAATTCCAGGAAATGCTGTATGCACCGTATGAGTCACAGCCCTTTGGTCTCCCCGGGAAACCAGCTGTGGTGTTGACATTCGCAGACACACACACACACACACACACACACACACACACACTCACACGCACACACACACACTTCCAGGTTCTTGAATCCTTGTTCACCCTTTTCATGTTCTTACTGTGTTGTTCTTAATGGGTTTGTTCAGAATGTGGACCTCGCCTGTGGTTGATATTGTGCATGGATAAATTAGGACTGTTCTCTCACTGCCAAATACTGTGTGAGTACTATGCTTCTTAAACAGTTTAATGTAACTTTGTTATTCCTTTACTGAAGGGGATGTATTCTGGAAAAAAAAAATATTGAGGGATAAGTCTACCAGTGTGTACAGTACCTTCATCAAAACACACACACATGCATGCACATACATACACTGACAAATACACATACATGCACACACACACACACACACACACACATGCACACACTCACACACACACACACACGCACACAAAGTAAGACATTGCATGAATAGCTAAATATATAGATCACATCCCCAAGTCAAAGCAAAGGCTTTTCATAACTTAGTAAAAGATATGAAAATTTGATCTATTTTTGCAAGAATTTCCAAGACATTACTCACTGGTAAACAGACTGGCTCGTACCTACAGAAAAATGCCAATAACAATGCCTTTGCAATAGACTGTACAGCTTATTGAATACAGTATATTGTGTACAAATACACTGTATTGTTTTCAGGTAAATCGTGTTAAAATGTAGTGCTTGATTCCTTTCTCTCGTGGAGTCCTTTTCCGTAATCATGTGAAGTACTGTACCAGCTAGTGTTCTGATTTACTTATGCTAAAGTTTACTTAACGGAGGTGGTCAGGTTATAGCCATCTTTGGGTCATCTCTAAACATGGCAGACACAGAACGATCTGTCTAAACTGAAGGATTTACATTGAAACGTGTATGACTCCTCTCAGCATGAATCAGCATCCACTAAACCACACAGTCAGAATCAACATGAGACAAGTTCAAATTCACCTCAAACCTGTTTGAATCTAAGTTTAAAGCCGTGCAACAGCGACTATGACCAAAGATGGTTTGGTAGGGAAATCAAGTGCCTAAATGTGAGACATGGTTGGCATGTCTTTATATCACTGCACTGGGGGTGTAATGGGGTGGGCCTGGGGCTGGGTTGGGAGTGTGTTCAGTTGTTGACCCCTGTTATTGCTGCCTGTTTTGATGTCTTCTTTAATGTAGTCCTTTGTTGTAGTTTATTCATGTACATTTTGATAAAATAAACTCAACAAACCCACAGATGTGAGAAAAACTGAATTCTTTCAAAGTAACTAAGCCCTAGCTGTAACGAGAACTCCGATCTCACTTTTGTCACCTTTCTTGCCTTCTTACTCCATTCTTATTCACTACACCCCGCCTCCTCTTCCCCAAAACTACATATCGTACAGCTCACGCCCTCCCCATGATTGCACATTGCAATAATCCACTTAAGCGTGAACGTCAAATCACGATGGCGCCCAGGAGAGGGACCCAGAGCTGTGAAATGCTGTCTGTGTGAGGCCTCTTATCACAAATCACCTGTCCTTCAGATGCATTTGGACCCGAGTGACGCACAGTCTACGCAACACAGCAGGGCTCAACAATGTGTGAATGTGAGGAGAATATGGTGCGTGAGGTGTGAGACTGAAAGGGGAGAGAGGGAGAGGGAGAGAGAGAGGAGGGGGGGAGGGGGAGCGAGAGAGTATGTGAATGAATGTACTGTTTGTATGTGTGTGTGTGTGTGTGTGTGAATGCTTTGAGAGTGAATATATGTGCAAAAGGGGCATCAGGTGGTCCTCTACTCCACTCAGTAATTGTAGAGACCTACAATATAATGAAATAATAGGCTTCCCTCCCTATTCCCTCCTACCCTCTGTCCTTTCCTCCCACTTCACACCACCGATTAAGCCAGGGGCACAACAGGAGAAGGGGGTGTCTCTTTCCACGAGGGGGCTTATGTGTGATGGCAGGTACTGGCATGGTCACACACACACACAATCTATTTACGTGCATGCTTGCGCTCGTGTGCGCAAGGTCGCACGCATGTGTGTGTCTCTGGGAGAGGGAAAGAGAGAGCGTGATCTAATAGGGTCTGTATCAGCGTCTCACAGACCTCTGAGCCACTCTTGTCCACTCGGGGTTTCCATAGAGACAGAGACAGGCAGCAGGGTGGGTGTACAGAGCCATGACGGAAGACAGGGAAGACCCACACACCGAATGAGGGGGAGAGAGATGGAGAGAAGCGGCGAGAAAAGGGTGGGTGAAATGAAAAGATAGAGATAGCGGACAGAGAGATGGATGGAGGAGAAAATAGAGTGAGGGGGTGATGGAAAGCCAAGGGAGAGGGAGAGAGAGGGGGGGGAGGTTATAGATAAAGCGAGGCGAGAGGAGCGAGAGCAGGGGAGTTTGATGGGGAGAGTGGGGGAGGTTGTCAGGCCTTCAGTCACATGGGAGTCACTCTGAGGTGGCTACAGTGACGGCAGCAGTGATGTCAGAGCAGGCGAACACACACACACACACACACATGCGTGCACGCGCGCATACACACATACGCGCAACGCACATCAATTTTCCTAATGGCCCGCCCACCCGTCCACCCTCAACAAACATTTTCAAACTCACTGAGACAAAAAGAGAACATCACCCACACATCTGTCTTTCTCTCTTTCTGTCTCTCTCACATACACAGCACTCTGGCCAGTATATGAGAAATTTAATTTCAGTATGCGTCATTTATACAACTACGTCCAACAGGAATTTGTGGCAATTTTATTAGCATGCAAGTAAAGGCTATTAGTTTATTCATATTTCCAAATTTACATATTTTTACATACCTCAAAGTTAGTCTAAAATAAGATGAGCTGGAGGGCACATAATAGCTTCTGCAGTATAAATGAAACCAAAAGCATTGAGTTGGGGTTAGAGGAGGCTGAAGGGCTGGAACCTGTTGCTCTATCTAAAAGGAGTGTGAATCCAGATAATTATGGCTGCCAGCCAACTTATGTTAATCCCCCAACACCTCTTCTCCCTTCATCCGCTCATCCAAATTAATTCCTCTGTAATTTCCTACTGCTTGCCGGCCCTTCAAAGTCTCACATAAGCACAATATTTGATGAGTGTCATTCCAAAATGAGATATTCACCATTTAAAAATAGCAGCACCTACTCTTGCAGAATGATTGGTGGCACAAAATTAAAATAAATTATGATGCTTTATAAAAAAAAGGCTAGAAGGTCACTTGAGTGCTTGACTTGCAAATTGTTCCGTTACAGACTGGATATTCTATATTTTACAGATATTGACTGATACACACCAGGTATAATATTCCTCTAAAATGGATATGTTCACCATCCATGATTTTCAATTCACCCCAACCTGCCCCTCACCCTTCTCCCAACCCTTGCCACCCACATCCTCCACCTTTCTCCTCACCCAACCCACTCTGTGCCTCCCACCCACCTGCTTCCTTGACTGCTATGACTCAGTCCTCTTCCAGCTGAGGGTACAGGAGGATAAAAACCTTGATGAGAAACAGCCAAGAAAACCATTTTACTCAAAGAAATAGAGCAATTGGCAAGGCAAGTGGCTGCCACATCCTTAGCTTTAATGCCCCCCCTCCCATCCCCCCATACACACACACACTCAGACGCGCACACACACACACACACACACCGCCACCGCACTGAAATTAATGCACTCTTATTCGATCCACTAATTCATCCTTAAAAAGCAAAATTGGGAAGGCACAGAGGAGTGTTTCAAAAATAGTTTTCATTTCTCTAGATAGAAGTCTGTGTCGTCACGACTCTCTGACATGGATGGATGATTTCTTAAAGGCAGACTTGCCAAATACTTGCCACACACAGTGGAGCCTGAATACGTTTTAGTCATGTTACTTTGTTATTCTATGAACAACATTAACACGTCTGTGCTATTTTTAAGGCTTAAATTGTGCTGTCAACATTTTCCACTCATTGCACAACAATCCAAATTTTGCACTGATCCAGAACATAATGAAAGATGATTACGTTTCCCAATCATCTTTCTGCTGTCTGCCTGTCTCTCAGGTGTCAGGCTAAAGCCTATTCAGGAACCTGACCTGTGGGTCACTGAGACCTCACCTTGTTAATTATGCAAACTAAATTCAGCATAATGGATCATAATGTTAGCCATGTGACACAGACACACGCGTACATAACAGACAACCAATGAGACAGATAGAAAGACAGATTTGTAATGGAATAAAGGTTATAATATACTGCTGTGCATCCTGCTGCCTAGTGTTGTCTTTCCCCAGTTATTTTTCTTTACACAGCAGCCCATGTGCCACTGTACTGCATTTGCCTATGTCATTTGTAATATGTAATTTTTTCAACATAAAGTTTGTACCAAGGCTCTAGTTAAAACTAAACTTATGTGAGGAATGACTGTCTTATTCACAGTACAATGGGATAAACAGAGAGGTGGGCCTACACCTTCCGTAGTTTGTAGACTGCCTGCCAACTCTGTTTGCCAACTCTCTTTTGCCAACTCTCAGGCCTCCTGCCTTATAAATGATCTTATATGTAAATTGTCGTGAAAACTGTGAAAACCACTATTACCGTTCTCTCACTAGATTAACTTATTCAGGCTGTGGCACATAACAGCTTTCTGCCGGCAGTCACTTTTCTACTGTATAAATGGATGAAACGAGCTGCTGACATCTTCAGTCAGGTCAGAGATGAAACACTGAGCTGCCTGTGTGTGTGTGTGTGTGTGTGTGTGTGTGTATGTGTTTGGTGGGGGGTGGGGGGCTGTTTGTGTGTGCTGATGTTTATGCGTGTGATCCGTAGCACTGCTGTTTGCAGCGAAGCGTGTATCAGCATGGGGCTGGAAGAGGAGGGGTGTGTCTCGATGTGTGTGTCTGTGTGTTTGTGTCTACACTGATTGACGTCACAGACGCCCACTCATTTCCATCTTGTCTGCGTGTCGGAGAGAATAGATCCCCATCTGCATCCAGCTCTTCTCCCTGCACACTTCCTCTTCCCTTTGCTTTCTCTCCACCCCCCCCCCCCCCTTCTTCCTTACCTCCCGTCACTTTCTCTTCCTCTCCCTCTCATCCTCGCTCTTCCCATTCACTCGCTCTTGTACATCCCACCCCTATAGAGAGCACTGAGCCAAGCAGATAAACAAGGGAGTTGAACACAAACAATTAGAGACATCCAGCCAGCAGCAGCATCCTCTCACAGTAGCATGTTAGAGAACTACCAAACATCTGCTCCCTTCAAGCATCACTGAGGTCAGGTCAGGTGGGGGGGCTTTGTGCCCATTACCTAAAATGAGTGTAAATGATTGTGTGTATGGGGGTGCGCATATTGCCTTGTTGTTTTTTCTGTTATTCTCTGTGTGTTTGTGTGCGAGAATGTGCGCTAGTGTGACATTTTTTCCCCACAACAAATGCTCATCCACATCCAAACACTGGTATCCGTGGTGATGAAAAGACATCATTTAAGTCACTTCCTCGTAAAAGGTCATCCTCATCCTTTACACCGAGATTATCCTCCCCCTTGTACTACACAGCACAGACACGCACAGAAATGCACGTACACACAGCCACACACACACACACTCACACTCACACACACACACTCACTCCCTTCGCCCCCGCATGCGAGAATTTGACCAGGATTATGAGGACAGTAGATGTGAATGGAGGGGATGGGAAGGGGAGGGGAGGGTCTGGAAATGCGTGGGATGACAGAACAGGATATGAGCATGTTTAAAAATGAAAAAGCTATTTTAGTCAACATATCAAAACATATCAGAGAATCAGAGAGGACACGAGTGTGCCGGCCGGGGCTTTGTGCAGGGTTCTGGGGGACAACTCTATAGTGAATACTCAGACCAGACAGTAGAAAGTGACAGAGGCGGAAGAACAAGACAGATCAAGCAGGTAGACAAGCAGATGGGCAGGCAGACAGACAGACAGACAGACAGACAGACCAACGTACAGGCAGGCGAATGGAAAGACAGGCTGAGCAACAAGCAGGAGTTGCATAGAGATGAATAGTCAGATAAACGCAGAGGGACATAAAACGAGATTAGAGTAATTAGCTGTTTGATGTCAGAGTGCCTTAGGAGAGGGCTGCATGCATGTGCCTGTGTGTGTGTGTGTGTGTGTGTGTGTGTGTGTCTGAATCCCAGTATCAAAGCAGTTAACGAGTCAGAGAGCTTGATCACAGGAGACAGGATGAATGGCTGGATCAATGAAGGTGTAGAAGCCCGAAGAATATCAGAAGGAGTGCAGAGATGAAAGAAGGTGGAAGAGAAAAGAGAGACCACCTTGGCTGAGATCAGAAACTTTCTGTCTGATCAATAATGTATTTCCTTTCACCGCCCCCGCTGCCCTGCGCCTCATCAATACCTCACAAAAAGGACACATAATGTACACAGACTGGGAGCTGTTGTTGTAGGAGAATTTGCTCTTAAATGAACTGTCTGGTTAAATAAAGAAACACCCGCATCAAATAGATGACGCTGACAAAGGATTAAAAGAAAATATGAAGGGACTCGGGGGATTTGTCAATGAAAGAGGAGATGAGGGATTTTGGAATGCCTGGAGGGATCCTTTTTTTTTTTTTTTTATTTAAAAACACGACGTTTGATGTACTGTATCATCATATTATTTGTGATCTGTCTCCTATTATTCAATGCTATCAACCGAATACGCCTCTGGTAAAATAATACATGTAATACAGAAGTAAAGACAATGTAAAAAGCTCAACTGGGTGCCGTGAGCAAAGCCAAGCGCCTCAGCAGCAAAGATAGGTCAAGACTGCCATCTAGTGGCGATGTGCTGCAACAGCGCCCTCCACACAACAAAATATCGACAAAATGGAGCCCGTGCCTCGGCCATGACAATGCAGGTCAGATGGTCTCTAACTGCTGCAGATGATCTACACTCAGCGGAGGCAAATATTGAAACTAACAGGACATCACATTCTCTGGAAAATGCAGGCAATGATGCATCACTAAGTAAACACTCACAGCTGATGTGTTGGACAGTAGGCCTGCTGCAGTGAGATTTATATCCAACCCCTAGAAAGGGATTAGAAATTGATTTTTTTTTTTTACACAAAGAGGATTGCAGATCGAATTCACCACAAATAAAACATGTTGCTTCACATATTTCAATTAACGGCCACATGTAGGCTTCTGTAGGTGGTGTGAGGTCAAAAGGATATAGGCTACAGCAGACTGCACTAGGCACACACACACAAACATACACACACACACACACACACACACACACACACACACACACACACACACGCACACACACACACACACACAATGTAAAACAATTTGCACAGCCAATGCTGGAGGCAAATGCACACACACAAAGCTCAGAGTAAGCAGCCCATTGAAAGTCTGTTCGCTTGATGTGGCCGCACATGCACTTTCACATGCCCAATCCACACACGCCTGACACACACTAATGCATGCAGCCTTACATGTATGTACTGAATATGGGGCTCACCTTATAGAAAAGCAAAACAACATTAAAGGTCTGGTGATATGATTGAAGGTTGTGGTGAATGTGGGTCATAGCACTCACGCTTCGCATCTTGCAGAGTCTTTGTGTTTGTCTCTGAGCGTGCTTGTGTGTGTATGTGTGTGTGTGTGTGTGTGTAAAGCCTAAAGGGGAACAAAGATTCTGGCAGGACAGGATAGGACTCCCATGAGGCCTTGCGCTGGCACCGTCTGCTCCTTCAGCCGGTATAGGCCTCCATAGGAGAGGCGAGACAATTTCAAGGCCGTGTCATCTTTTACACAGGATGCTGCCCCGCACTATTCTTCCCCTCTGTCCTGTGATACTGACATGGTGGGAACATACAAGGTAGGCTCCACTAGAGGCCTTCATTCAGTTGATGAGTTCAGTATATAATGACCTTTAGGTGAATGTTGTAGCGATAGACAGCAAGTACAAAGCAGCAGGGTGAAGGATGAAGAATGAAGGAGCAAGTGTCTGTGGACTTCCCTTCAGATCCTTAGAATATCTCAAGCATATTTAATACAATGTTACAAACACAAATATGAATGTGTGTGTGTGTGTGTGTGTGTGTGTGTGTGTGTGTGTGTGTTTGTGTTTGTGTCAAAGCCAATTCACACATCAGTGAAACAAATCTCCTGGCCATGGTTTGTTTGAAGCCAATAGTGGACATATGATCCAGATCTTAAATACTCAGCTAACAAATGCAGATCTATGTTTGGAGAATCAATGAACTTCCACTCTGGTAAGACAAGCACAGCAAATAACCGGGAGGAATGGGCTCCGTTAGTCAGAATCTGTATCCTGAAGCAGCGGTCTCAAAGGAAATGTCAGGTAGAGCTACTCTGAGAATACATTACAGGCAGATTTCATTTAGTCAAGGAGGTCACAGCAAACTGTGGCTGCACGCCATGTATTTACCGGATCTGGTTGTTTTTCCATGTTGTAACATTTTTATTGCACTTGTAAGATCTGACGAGGAACTTGAAACGAAAGCGACCCCAACCACAGACTTGAAGCCTCACCCTTCTCTAAGTGATACAAAGCTTTTGATTTCTAGGTTGTACCTGCGCCCATTTCCATCTAAGAACTAGTAACCGTGCACATTAAGGACGTCTGGTTATACATCTTTTATTATACTCCTTGGATAGTTTTAATGTGGGCTAAACACGGAAATGCTTTCAGATCTGGTTAATTATGAAGATAGCATTAGATAGTATTAGGTTGGCAGTGTTGAGTTTCATTTCAAGATGATACCCATGTGTGAAAATACTGATGCCTTGTCTTGCAAAAATGATCGCTGGAATCAAAGTAAATCACACTTTATGAGCTTTATGAGTCGAGTCATGCTTTCAAAAAAGTTAAAGTTAAAACTTGGGGATAGATTCATGTTTTTTTTAATATTTGCTTGTAAATTTCAGGGAGCATGTCTTTTTTTCTTCCAAAATGTTTTGGAACAAGATCTTTGAATTTTAATAAACATTGTGCCTTCTTTGATGCTTTTAATGTGCCGTCTTTGAGAAAATCCCATCAACTTGCATCACACTGTATCGTTCAAAAAAACAGAGACTCGAGACGTCAGTTCGAGGAAAATTCCCAGGACTTCTTTTTATTAAGAGAATTCCAGAACATAAGAGAGGGACCAGACACCTGCATTTGTCAGAGAAGGTTCCAAATTCAATCATTTAAAAAAACCAGAGTGTTTAGAAAAGCTGACATGACAGCATGGATGGAGCAGGAGCTGTTTTACACGCAGGGTCGTCTAGGAGACAGGTCAGAGGCATCGCTGTTCCCGGAATGTTTCACATGTTCGTCTTCCTCTTTCTTATGGACAACACGCTTCAACACGCTTTTAACACGATTCAATGAAAAAACAGGACCATGAGACAGAAGCAAGGGAACTCACTGCACATTTAGAGGTCTAAAAGAATCACCCATATACATGGTTGAACCGTTAATAAAACATGGATAGAGGCTGAACTGTAGGGGAGGAAAGGTCTAATCTGTGGAGGAGCGGGGAGGGGGAAGATCGGGGAGGAGAAAAAACACAGGAATACACAACTCACGACATAGCCAATCCGGCAGGGACGCACTTTCTACACCAAACAAGCCTTCAACAATCATGAAATGCCATTTAAAAAAGATTTTAGTGTGTTCATCTTGCTTGCAGACACTTGATATGACCACTGCAAATCTGCAAGGCGCTCCATAATCAGCTTTGCTTTTTGTGCTAAAAATCTGTACGGATACTTATAAAATCATTGATAAAAATATTCCTCTGTTAACAATACGCCTTGGAGGGAAACCATGTGAGAGACTTGGGGGGGCTGGCTGGCTGGCTGGGGGTTCGGGGTCAGGGGTCGTAGAGGAGGAGGAAGCTTGGGCAGTGGTGCTACTCGGACTTGGCCTCCTCCTTGGCCTCCTCAGGAGCTGCCTCCACCTGCGGGACGGAGGGGGAGAGGACAAGGTCACGACACAGAACTCCACACAGAGTTTCTACGACTGTTGCTCTGGTGTTTATCCCAAAGTCTAAGGTGTAAAAGTGTTGGATGGATGAAGTTTTTAAGTCTACACACCTCGTTGGTCTTGGCCTCTCCATTCTCAGAGTGGTTTTCCTCGTTGGCCTCTGCCTCGGCATTCTCCTTCGCCTTCTTGGTCTTCTTGTCCTCCTTCTTGTCGTTCACTGCCTTCTCTTTCTGCGAGGGTCACAGAACGGGCCGTTAGCAGGCTGAATATTCAATACTCACACTACCTGTTGTTCCCCCCCCCCCCCCTAGTTCAGCTAAGTCTTTGTTGTGGGGGTGTAGAGACTGAAATTAAGAACCGGAAAAGTATCTCAATCTCTTACCTTTGCTGCCTTCTTAACCTTTGGTTCCGGCTTGGGTGGGGCCGGTTTCTGTGGGGAAAAAAAGGAGGGAAACAGGGATAAAACAGTTGTACTTAAATACGCAATTTCTTTCTTGACTATTTTACAATCTCTTTTTTTTTGCCTCTAAAAGGCACTGGAAGACTGAAGGCTCCTTTGATGCAGTTTTTAAATGGGCAGCAAAGAATCAAGGACAGATAGTGATTCTTGAATGGAAACCTCTTCCAATAAAAACACATAAGAAGCCTGTTGACTGAAGCGGCTGTTTGTTTCAAGCCTTCTAACATTAAGATGATCCTTCGTAAATGAGTTAACTGTGGAATTTAAACCGTCTCTGAGCAGAAATGTTTTGTAAAATTGCAGAACATAACTTTAATTATTCTGAATCTCTTCATTATGCCATTAATTTGTAATATGTCGATATTAGAGTTGGATACATCGGCTTATTTGTTAATTACCAGACCAGCAGGTCTTACTTGCTATAAAGTAATTGTTCATCAGGTTTCAACTGTGTGTTAAGTAATTATGTAAGCTTTATAAGAAATTATATTCAATTCTGATGTGATTTAGTAAACTTTACTATTGTCTGCAGCTCTACTTGAGTTTTTAAATACTGTTAACTAGTTTTTAAAGTTTATTATGTAAAAATCATGTGTTTTGTAGTTTTTCATTGCTGCAAATCAAATTAAAGTAGGTTTTTAAAATAAAAGCTAGTTGTACACTTGCTTTTGTTTCTTTTGTTTCTGTTACTTAACAGGTTAACTAATTAGTCACATGTGTGTGACTACTTTTTAGGTTTTTACTGGCTTTCATATGTTTACTAACTGCCTCTGTGAATGTAAATGAGCAGTGGTGAGTTTGTATGTAAAGCTTCTTACCGCTGATAACCGAGCTGATCTCCTCTTGGGCTGAAACAGAACAAAAATGGTTATCATGGGCTCTTTATTTAGATTAGGACTGTATTCACAACACTGTACCTTTGAATTCTATACAAACATACTTTATTCTTGAAAAAGCCCTGGAATATCTCACATACTGATTAAAATTTTATTTAATCAAATCTATGATGTGTAATTTATTGTGCCCTCCTCTTACCTCCTCCTTGGCCTCATCTGTTCCCTGCAAATGAAAAACACAAATATAAAAGGTTAAATCAAAGTAAAGAAAAATTAGTAGCATTTAGAGAGTTACTGGCCTTTATATTAACAATAAGCATTTGCTAAATGCTTCAGGCACATATTACGAGTAATCACAAAGCAGTTGAGAAAACTTTTTAGTTTCATATGAAAACACAAATTTATTTCCAAAACACATAGTTTTAAAGGATTATAACCCAGAAATTTTGGGTTAGTGCGTTATTTCAGAAATAGGCTGTGAGAGCAGAGCCATGTGGGCTTCTGAACCCAGATTTTGAGGGCCCAGGCCCTGCTTTTCTCTTTTACTCCCCCATCTCTTTCTCTCATTCAGTGCATGGAGCTCAGATTTGAAAGCTGGCGCGGGAGGCTTTCAGAGGGGGAGGGACCAGCTAAGACTCAGCGGCGCCACCACGCGGCAGAGCCACGCCATCGCAGCCATTTGGGACTACGAACAAAGAGAGAAAATATATAATTTTATCGAAATGCGACGGCAAATGTTTGTTTTTGCGGTCAAAATGCAAAGTAAAGGCACTAATGCATTTTCTAGTGACACTTTTAGGCGGTTTGAGGGCCGATTGGCGATAAGTGAAGCGTTTGTTCTCGGTAGGTCGGCGAGGAAGGTGGACAAGAGCTGCAAAGCATGGCTGCTGCTTGTGCTTTAACTGCATGGAGACCGAAAGAGACTTCTGACTCCCCAAAGGACAGCGGCTGTTAGGAGAAAACAGGATTTATAGCCTGTGCCCGAGCAGGAAAATATTCATTCCAACACAAAAAAAATATACATTATATCTAGAAAATAGGCAAAAATTATCAGCGATGTAGAGACGTTATAAATTAGGTTATAATTAAGTAATGTCTCAGAGGGATGTCTTCACAATCATTTGCATTGCATTAATAGCTGATATTCCAACCAAACAATTTTCATTATTTTCAGAATACATACCTTTCTCTTGGGCATGTTGATCTCCTGGAGATTTTCTTACAAATACAACTAAAAACTGTTTTTTTTAGTGGGTTCAGTGCATGTGAAGACGAGTGTCTCCCTTATGCTCGGCAGTGTAGTAAACACACAGGAACAGAGAGGCGAGTGGTTGAATGGGGGGAGGGGTGCGGCTAAAGGCATGATTGATAGGCTCTGGGCCAATCAGGTGACGCCATTCGGAGCTGCAGAACACTTGGAATTTTGGAGCCGGTGATGTTCTGGGGTCTGCGCGAATGGCTTCTTGCAGAGATAGATGGGAGGAAGCCTGCAAGAATGAAAGGATTGCATTCGAGGACATATTGCCTAGATACAAGTGTGTTCAATTATTCTCAGAGGCCGTAAGCCTATGTGTGTGTACCGTTACACAAACCCGACGTCAGACAACACGCTCCATGAATTGCATGCATCCTTTGCCTGTGCTGGCTTAGTGTAAAACCAGGACTAACATCTGCAGCACCGAACAAGGGGGAAAATTCACGATTAATGCACTTCGTGTTTGAGTCCAATATGGCGCCCACTCCTCTCCGACACATTTTTTGTTTGTCAGTCGGCTTTCCTAAATTCATTTGAAGAAAAGGCTTGCGTCGTCTGCCACAGACGCCTGTAGGTGGCCACAAAGCCCTATGTAATGAACGAGCCCGCTCAGACGGCGCTTCTAGTGGCAGAGCTTGTTACACAAAGCGCGCAGAACTATTGAAAATCACAGCAGGTCTCTTTCTCTGTTGTCTGGCCACCATCATGCAAGTATACCGGCATTTGCAATAGCCTAATATCTATAACAAAGCAGATCTGCAATTGTAAGGTATATAGACAGTCGACCTGGTTATTGGCCCCATACCAAAACACTATTCAAGCAGACAATGGGTCGATGGTGAAACATTTAGACAATATAAGTCTGTTCTACTGCCACTAGGGTAGGCCTATTGCGCCTCTATGCGTGCGCGTGTGTGTATGTGTGTGTGTGCGCGCTACAAAGAGAGAGAGAGAGAGGGAGAGAGAGAGGAGAAGGGGCGGGGAGGGAGTAGAGGCGGAGGAGGAATGCAAGCTCCATCCAGTGTTGAGAACAGGAGCATTTGCGCAGACAGTCTGCGCTGCCTACAACAGACAGGATTTTGGTCTGGAAGTTTTTTGCCCCATTGCCGAACAATCGCCTGCAAAGTGTCTGCAAGGAGCGAGACTATCACAGCTTACTGGACCGACGTCAACATCGGGGATTTAACATGGTGATCAAAGTGTACATAGCATCGTCCTCTGGCTCCACTTCGGTAAGGGAAAAAAAAAGAAAGAAGGTGTGCTCTCAGCATGGTTTTGTGTGGTTTGTATGGCTTTAACTGATTCCTTCCACAGCACCAGACGCTTGTTAGGCAATAGGAGCATGACGGCAATTGAAGTTTTATTGAAGTCACTAACTGATGTGCATCAAATTGTCATCAGTCATCCTCCCTGTCTGGAGTGGTCTGACTCATCAGTAAAGCGTACTGGTCTGCTCTCTTCAAGACTTTGGACACAGGTGGAGTCTCTCTCTCTTTATCTCTCCCTCTCTCTCTCTCTCTCTCTCTCTCTTCACCTCTCTCTCCCTTCACTAACTTTGCCATAGAGAAAGAGAGAGAGAGAGAAAGAGAGAGAGAGAGAGAGAGAGAGAGAGAGAGAGGAGGACAGGAACTCTAGCAGAGGAAGTTCACGTCTGTGGTGCAGCTCTGTTACTCAGGAACTCTAAATAAGGGAAGTAGTGTGTGCTCTCTCAGCTGTGGTTTGACACTGTGTTTCCTGGCATGACAATTTAGTGCTTCTCACCCCGAGCTATTCTGAATAACAGGCAACACACAGAGCACAGTTAGCCACTAAAATGTACACAAAAACCTCTGTCACCTGATGGCCCTGCACTCAGTTTATATGTTTGTTAAGGGGGAGAGTTGTAAACTGTTGACTTGCTCTAGAAAGGAGGGAGGGTTGTGGGAGAGTTTGTATACCCTCTTGAGTGTTCCCTCCAGTCTCCTGCAGCCCGGAGGACCTTGAGCTTCAGGCTTGCCGGTTCCACCCAGAGTAGAGAGGAATGATGGTGATGCAATTCTCCAGGGCCTTCAGATATGCAGCTGCAGCTCAGGAACACTTCTACCCTGTTTCAGACTTGTTGGAGGTCTGGATCGATACCGACCAAGGCTTTAATTCTGCCCATGATATGCTATACTTGTTATAAAATATGATTCGTGCATACAGCTACCGCAAGGTTGTTATCATAATTGGTGACATGAAATATTACTGCTGCAAAACTGTTTGTTAGCCTGAATTTGAAAGGGTTCTAATGGAAATGGTACAGAAATAGCAACTAGTAAATCTAGCCCAGTACTTCAAATCCATAAACTCCCTTCCTGTGGTCACAGTTGAAAAGTCACTTGAAGTTAAAGTAAGTTGTCATGTGGTTTAGGTCTTATTTAGGAATATTTACCTTCATCAAGCCATTGCTGTTACAGTTTTCAGACCAGTGCACATACACAGAGGAAGAGGACTATGTGACGTGATCAAACACAGAGACTCTTTTCAGTCGGGTAGAGTTGAATAACTTTATTGCCCTTACAGTGAATGAAATTTGCAAAGGCTCAGCAGTCTTGCAGGGCAGGAACTTTCTGTTTAGTCAGAGTGGTGAAGAGTTAAGAGCCACCCATGCAGCACCATCGCTGCACCGGAGCTCGCCCGGGGAGTGCATTACCTCATTGATTTGTCTTTAGTAGAGTAAATGCATATGTCTGCCAGAGCACTGTATTATGCGTAAACATACAGTACGTACGTGCATGAGCCTGCATGCACATGCATATATACACACGCACGTACACACATGCACAGATGGACAGGCATGCACTTGCACGCTCACACTCGCATCACCATTCTGTTAGTTGGGAAATTAACAGCAGCATTATAGATAGTATAGATAGATATAGATAGATATAGTTACTCTACTGACTAAACTGAAGAGTTTCTGTATCCACATCCACAATATGTCTGTTTTACCATGATCTGCTATAGGGTAGAGTGACTCATTTCTTTTATAGGATTTACTCCATGTCTATGATTTATTTAGAAATGTATTTTGAAAAGGTCTCCATGCTATTAGAACGTCTTACTCTAATGTAATACATTTCTACTCAGTCCTATGGGAAGCAATTACTGAATGACAAATTGTGGTGTAACCTCTGCCCTCAGCAATTACAGTACACAAACTTGCAGTTTGATTGCATCAGCGCCTATAAAACACTGTGATCACATTCCAGCGGTGTCTGCTGCTGATTTAATCACTCTAATCTAGCTAAGCATGTGAATTTAACAATAGTCTGTCAATTAAACAGGGGAGAAGTATAGGAGTATTGGGAAAGAGGCAACAACAGCTGAAGTCTTTGCTCCACTGAGGAAATGATTGCAGGTCAGTGAGAGAGAAAGTTGAAAGTTAGCCAGAGGAATGTATTAGATTCAACACTTGACCAGCCACAAGAGTCAGCACTATTCAGACAGCTGTATTTTCTAAAGACAGCAAGTTCTATGACCACAACCATAAAGGAACCGTGCTTAGTGTTAAAGAGAACATTTGAATAGCTTTCGGTGCTTATTGGTGTTACGTAGAATCTGATACATATAGCACCAAAAAGTCACCAAAAATGGTTCTATATAGCACAAAAAGGCTCTGCTATGATCAAGGCCATCGAACATCTGAAAAGCCATATTTTCTAGAGTTTAAGGCCTAGGGAGCAAAACCCTCTGGTTTATAATATAATCCCTTGCTGATTCACAATAGACTTCCTTCATACCTACATGTATGCCTACAAGGTAGTTTAGTGTTTGAGGTGAACATCCTATAACTAAAACGCAACATCAGCAGCTATGTGTCCTTTTGAAGTGTCCTTGAGCAAGACCCCTGACCCCTGACCCCTGACCTGTCCCGTCCCCAGAGGTGCCTCTTGTGGAGGGCGGTACCTCTGTAAACTGACTGACAGCCGATGTCCTCATATTTCCACTCCAGTAATGTGAAGCAGTGTGCTTGAGTCACCTGAAGAAATGGTGTTATGACTCACTATGAATTCGCTAGAGAGACTTCTAGTGTTACAGACTAGGCTATGTTGTGGTGAAGATTAAGTCATACCTACCCATAGCCCTATCTAGACTAAAGCCTAGCTATGGCCTAAACACTCAAAAACCTTTGAAGAATAATGCCTCCTCAGTGATATTTGGACGCATCTGTGAGAGAATCAAACCATGCTTTCCTGTTTCACCTGGTTCTCAGGTTACTCTCAGGCCAGAGAATCATTTGAATATGAAAAACAGGAATTATCCTTTAAACGCACACTGGTACACACACACACGCACACACTTAACAGTGTATATACTGGCTCCACTGGTGATGTCATGGAAGGCCAACTTGCATATTTCTGTGAAAAGAGGCAAAGTCACCGACCAGCATCACAGCACACATTTTACTACCTCATTTCCATTTCTGCACTGCAACCACACTATCAGACACCTCCCTTATTGCCACAATAAACTCACTAGAATTCAGCAGTAACTTGAGACCCATTGTGTTCCTGTGTGTATGTCTGTGTGTGCGTGTGTGTGTGTGTGTGTGTGAGTCCAAGTATTCTGCTCTCACTGATTTACTGCTCTTCCACTGTGGGTTTTAGTTTAGGCTTTAGTTGGATGAGTGTTGCCATTCCTCTGGTTGAAGAGAGAGATAACACAGACAGTGAGTCATCAGTGTGTGACAGGTCAGTTTTGGCCTCTTGTCTTTGAATGTTCACCTTTAGGCAGCAGTGAGGGAACTCCAGCCAAGGCAGTATAGTCTAATTCTGTTTTGTAATGATGTTGTAATGCTGACTGAGCTCAGGATTGGGTGGAGGCTATTGCTAGTAACAGTAGTCTGGCCAGTCTGTTACTATTAGTCTGTTACTGCAAAATGTCCTGCTATGCCGCTGTAAGCTTGTAGCTGTCAACACAAATCAGATCAAATCCAATCAAACCAAACCTTTATCCCTTATAAACACAGGGCTGGGGTCGATTCACTTCCAGCTCCATCAATCCAGGAAGTGGATTTTCCTTCATTGCAAAACTGGAAATCTTGAGCCATAAGAAAGAAACCTACAAAGATTATTTTGAAAATGAAGGCTTTTCTTATGTAAATTGCAGATTCAATGTACATTTTCAACTGAGTGAATTCAAAGTGAATTGACCCCAACTCTGAGTTGACATAATTGATTGAATCAGTCTCCACAGTATTGATCTAAGCCTGTGTTGCGGATACAGTGCATCCGGTCAATAGCTGCCATTGTCTGACAGCAGTTAATGCCTGAGTTCTGACCTTTTTTCAGGGATTGATTAGGTCTGGATCTGATCTATCTCACAGGCCTGCCACTCCAAGCCAATGACAAATAGTTAATTATAACCAAAGATCAAAGGTTGTAGATTCTTTGAACACAGCAGTGCTTTTCTCAGGTGCTAGTTAGAGCCAAAATAATTATCCATACAGCAGTAGAAGTATTCTACTGCAAGCTGAGAGGCCTACATCACTTAGTCTCCTCATAGCAATAATAAATACATTGGAGCAAACAATGTATATATTGTATATTGACAGTTGTGTAACAGGTCGGAAACCTTTCAGTGTACAGAAGAAAACTCACATTGTTGCATGAACAACCAAAAGCTAGTTGTGATCATTCCAGACCCCGTCCTGTGGATCACTTGTATTGGAGAAATACAATCATTCAGTGCTAGGTGTAGTTCTTCCACGTGTGTGTGTGTGGACTGTCTTGGAGGTGAGATAACACACCTGATGACATAATTAAAGTGTCAGCTCAGTCCTGATAAAACGTGTAACAGCAGCCAGTAAATTCCAGATCTGGGCCAAATAGTATTTGCAAGTGATTCACAGTGTTTGTTTCAACCGTTGCCACATATAACAAAATGGGTTCCAGAGTTTAGAAAATCACAGGAAAATATTTGAAAGTCAGTTTAGTGTACTTTAATGTGATTTACAACTTATCTGGCATTGTTTTAATTGTCCTGATGTAGTAAAAACCCATTCATCTATTACTCCAAGCAGGTTAAAACACATGCTCAGAACTACTGACTGACCCATGCCTGATTAAATCCTTGCCCGTGCATTATGTTTGGTTCAGTGTCAATATAGATTTGAATGTTACTAGGTAAGCCATATCTGTATGAATATTACTCACTGTGTGTGATAGCATGGCAAGATAATTATGGAAATCAAGACTTTTTGAAGTTGAGTAATACAGGTCCTGCCTGTTCACTGGCTGAAGGCCTGACTCTGGTCCACCAGTTACTCATTACTCATTACTGTTAGTTACTCATCAGTCTCTCTCTGTCTTTCTCCCTCTGTCTCTCTACTAAAGACTGAAGAGTCACTTTCCCTCAGCATTCCAGAGAGATAGATAGATACGGAGAGAATAATACAAGACAAGAGGAGAAGAGTGGTTGTTTATTACCACACCCAAAACTAGGGGCAGTCGAAGGCTGTTTCCAGCCACACTAAACTCATCAGAAGCTCCGCTCAAGACACCAGAGAGCAGTGCAAAGAGCTAAAGGGGCAGAGGAGGGAATACTCGCTGTGCAATTAGAGTTAGGGGCAGATGGCATCTGGCCAATTTCCCCTGCAAATTAATTTCGCTTGGCAACAGTACAATGCAGGCTTGTTGAGGGAATGGCGGGAGAGCACCGAAGGGAAGCAGAGAAGAAGAGAGGAGGAAAAGTCTAAGCAGCAGTAATGTCTGCAATTTAGGAATTTAAGCTTGTTCTATTGTCATTGTGGATAAGAGTGTCAGCTTATTGCCCAAAATGTTTAATGCAAATGTAAGTCAGAGAAAAGAGAAGGCATGGACAGGCGAGATGAAGGAGTAAGAGTGAAGAGGAGAGCACAGAGATAGAGGAGCTCAGTTCCTCTCACAGCAGGCTGGGCAGATTCTTCCATTAGAGAGAGGTTTGTGTGTGTGTGTGTGTGCGTGCGTGTGTGTGTGTGCGTGTGTGCGTGCGTGCGTGTGTTTAGAGAGAGAGAGGGAGAAAGTGAGTTTGAGCTCATGGCATTCCACATGGTTGCTTTGTCCAGTGCTGGTTTCCAGAGCAGGTGGGGAGAGTTGGCTCAGGACTTTGGCCTTGGTACTACAACTGTCATTTAATGATTCAAACCGTGGAACCGCTAATCTACCACATACCATTGTCAACTCACTCATTTCCATGCCTCAGTTTTGTGTCAACAGATGGCTGTTTAATAATCCACCTGTCTGTCTGCCGCGCACCATAAAGCTGGGAGGAGTCCTGTCTGCCTCACATGGAATTGGCTGGCCAGACAGACACATAGGCAATACATACATTATTTTAATTTGTTTATCATGAGGTTTAAGTCAACATCAGGTCACATCTTAGTTTCATGTTAGGAATGTGTGCATGTGTACGTGTGTGTGTGTGTGTGTGTGTGTGTGTGTGTGTGTGTGTGTGCAGAGCAGAGGCTGGATCTCCTTGTAGCAGGCCTTATTTGGCGTGTGTTTGACCAGTTACCTCCTCTCGAGTCCCAGAGGAGCTCTTGTTTCCGTCTGGCCTTGTAGGGCCATCCTCCCCCTTATACACACCCACCGAGACCTCATTGGACCACAATTTCATATACTAAGTCAGATTCTCCCTACAGGACACACACACACACACACACACACACACACACACACATGCATACACACAAAGAGACAGAAGCATGAACAACACACAGACAAGCACAAATCTTCTGTATTACTGGACCAGAACCTACTACTGTCTCTCCATACTGTTGTTTCTTGTCTGTATCTTTCCATGAGAACTTTGGTTTGAGGTTTTGGTTTGGGGTATTTGGTGACATAACATCCAAAGAATACCAGTGATGATACTCCAAATGGGGCAGGATCCCATAGGGTATCAATGTGTTGTCCTTGATACACTCTGTGTCTTTGTTTCATGTTGAGTTGTAGAGCTGGTTATCTGATGAAAAGCTCATTGTTTTGTATTGTTAACATTTCAAAGGTTTCACAAATGAGAAAAGACACAAATGAGAGAAGACACAACATTAAATCTGCCTTTTCTGGGATGGAGGTGCCTGTGAAAAATAGACAATTCTGCATGAAAAGTCCCACATAGTGCGAAGATAGCAACTTTTTAATACATATTGCTCACTTTGTTTTAAACTGACATGTTTTGACACTGTGTCTTATGAGCTTATGTAGTTTGAATTTGCATCCACTTTTCTTCTCTCCTGTGGATGGACTTGGAAGTCAAGTGTGCCAATCACAACAACAGGAGGGAAGAAAAGTGGGTGCAAGGACACGATGTTGTAATATGTCATTTTCCATCAATAAAGTGAGCATTATGTATTAAAAAGGAAGATTGTGGTGGCAGTCCGTTCGTGGGAGTTGCTGTCTCTCTCTCACTATCTGGGATTTTTCTTGCAGATATAACATCACATCTGTTCCTCCTTCCTTAGCCTCGTCCAAGTTCACCCTCTTCTGCAGTCCTCTTCCATCACTTCATTCAGTTGTCAACAAGTGGTATCTTAGTAACAGGCCAGCTAGCGGTTTCTGTTGTCTAGTTTCTCACAGGAGCAAAGAAGCGTCTTCATTTTTTACAGCAGAATGGCGACAGTATGGTGGACCAAGGCCTTATGGCGGCTCATATTGCTGAAGATAACACACTCAGAGCATCCGTTTGGCGCGCTATGACTAACCGACAACTTCCCCTCGCTCACCCTGCTCCTCTCCTCTCCTCTCCCCCACAGATTAAGAAGCAGCAGCAGGATGTGTTGGGCTTCCTGGCGGCCAATAAGATCGAGTTCGAGGAGTGTGACATCGCAGCCAACGAGGACAACAGGAAGTGGATGAGAGAGAACGTTCCCGAGGAATCGAGGCCGGCCGCGGGGAATCCCCTCCCCCCGCAGATCTTTAACGAAAGCAAATATTGCGGGGTGAGAGAGGCACATACACACACACACCCACACTCGCAAGGAATGACATGGGATTGTTCACGCGTTTACTACTCTAATAGCTCAGATATTCGCTGACATGTACCCTACCCTTCTGTCCTATCATAGCAGACACTAGATTACTCCCATCAGACAGACACAGGGCCTTTAGCCTCCGTGCAGCGAGGCATCATAATGCAGCTAATGGGTGGCTGGAAGTAAAGTTGGTAATGGAGGATGTGCTGTATTGAATGTCACAGACAAAGAATAGAACATTCCCCAGGATACTTGCAGCTGTAGGGCCCTATTGAAAAACCTCTGTTTGTTTGTGTGTGTGTGTGTGGGAGAGAGAGAGAGAGGGAAAACAAAGGAATGAGAATGTGTGAGAGAGAACAAGAATGAGAGAGACCGCATACAACCAAACAGTAAATGGGTGAATGTGTAAACCTGTTTACTCGCCTTCTCAGAGACAATACCTGCCTATCAGATTCACTACTGACTCTGAGTCCTATCCTTGGACAAATAACACAGCCTCTAAAAAAAATCTGACAGCGACTGTCTCACAAAGATCAGGGTGTTTTCACCACTGCTCACATGCTCGGCCCCCCCCAGGCGCTGATCCAAAGTCTGCTTCGAATTATCATTCCCAAAAAGGTCGTAGTTCAGATTTAGGTAAGGCGATCCTCGATCGATCCGAGCCTCTAAAGTTCTCCGTCCTCCTCTCTCTCGCAGGACTACGAGGCCTTCTTCGATGCCAGAGAGGACAACGCTGTGTATGCATTTCTGGGTCTGACTGCTCCGCCGGGCTCTAAGGTAAAAAGCTTCTTCTCAACCGAAAACAAACACACACAGATAGCGGTCCCATCTTTGCACTACATTCCTAGAGTCTAACCACACTGCCTGTAACACTTCCTTATATATAATCACAGTATGATGTCCATATAGAAAGCACACATATTACATAATACATCTGTTCATGATATCCTTACACCCAGGCAGGCCTCCTCTCCTGTCCCCCTCTCTCTCCTGCACCCTGGCTCCTCCTCTCTGTCACCGGAGGAACTGCAGAGAGGTGTGCCAGTTACCATAGAAACAGAGGGGTTTTCCTCTGTTGTGTTGTAATGTAGAGGATACATAAACCAATATCCTCCATTTTAATATAACACTCTCTCTCTCTCTCTCCCTCCCCTCCTCTCGTCATCCCTCCTCTTCCTTTCACACCTCTCCTTTCTGTCTCTCACTTCTCTCTCTCTCTCTCCTCTCTCTCTCCTCTCTCTCTCTCTCTCTCTCTCTCTCTCTCTGTCTCTCTCTCTCCCTCTCTTTCCAGGAGGCTGAGGCTCTAGCAAAGAGACAACAGCTGTAGCTTTACAGTGTTTCTACCTGAGACCTCAGGCCTAGACCCGGACCTAGACGTAGACCCAGACCCAGACCTGGACCCAGACTCAGACAGACCTGGAATAGATCCAGACAAAGTAACAAAAAAAAAAAAAAAAGCAACATTTCACTCAACTTATGGATATGTGGGTGGTTTTTAACTTCTTCCTGTATGTTTTTTTTATTAATCTGTGTTCAGCTGTGCCTTGTCAGCTGTAGTGAGAGGAGGTACTAAAGCAGAGCATGATGAGTTCACCGGGAACGGTTCTGCTTCCTGCCATTAACCTCAGCCCACTAAACCTATTGGCCTAATGACATGTCAATCATCCATCAGCATGAATGTGAACAGGCGGGCAAGACATTCTGTAGTTCCCTGTTTGAGAACGCACCATCAGACACAATAAAATGTACACACTTTCATAATCGTAACACAGACCCGTAAATTGTCCCACAGTATAGTACATCAGCTCCATCTATATTGGCATGAGCTTCTAAAAAAGTGGTCTCCATTTAGTCAAAATCTTATGGAGACAGTATAATTCAACACAACAGGATTAATCAATGTATTGTTGAATAAGTTGTTATCTGCTGAATCCTGGAAACTTTGTGACAAATTCATTCAAAAAAGACTGGATCAGTGTGTCATACCAGTCATGTCATAGCCAAAAATGCAGCACCTTCTGTAGGAGTTATATGTTAAGAGTCCCATTCTCTATGTTTTTATTTACTTAATATTGTCTTAATGCTGTTTTAATAGCAAACCGTTTTCTATGAGATGATATATGTTTAAAAAAAAAAAATGATAATACATGCCAAAATCTACACGTCTGTAAAGGTAGAGGGATGTGAGATGGATTTTTGTTTGTTTGTTTTATGGAAGTGAGATAGCTGTTTTGTTTTGCTGTAAGCATTCAGTTTCACATTGTGTTGGTACTATAAGCAAGTTCAATCTTAGATTAGTTCATATCTTCTCTGGACAAAATAAAACTACAAATACAACTGCAAACCTGGCTCTCAGTACTTTTCCTATCTTGAATGTAGTCATGCATGAAATAATGAAGTTACAATAATGATACAGTCAAACAAAATTCCTTCTGTTTCCTAATAATAAAGTGTTATTTTTTATGTATAATAAAGGATTTTAAGTTTACAGAATCTGACTCATTTTTCATAGGCATGTTTAACGTGTGGTTTTATTGGTATCAAAATATAGGCATTCTGACTGACAGTAGGTAGAAGCCAATACTTCCAGTTTCGTAGAGTTGCTGATATTTCTGCTTTGTCACATCCTCAAGATATTCCCCAAAATGTTATTCAGCCACTTAAATTATGGCCTGGACTTATAATATCAGTATCGACATTTTGGAAGCCAATTCACTGTTCTCTTTTTTTCTCAACCATGACTTTCATTTATAGATTAATAAGGGAAGTATATGCGTATGGATGAGTGGGTGTGGGTGGAGGGGCCAAGTCTCCATTGCAGAAGTGAAAGAGGCCAGTTGAGCTACATAATTATATACGCAATGGCACTGTCGCAGTAGTGCTCAAGACTAACAGCGATAAGAAGCAGTAGGCGGTAAAAAGAGCGATAGAAAGAAAGAAAGAAAGAAGACAGCCAGCCAGTGCCATGCTGGGCGAAGGGTTTCTCAGAGTGCTGCGGTACAGGGAGGAGAGAAGGCTCGTCTCTGCTACCAAGACACACAGAACACAGACACAAAGTCACCGTATGGATCCTTTCAACGGAGTTCCCCCTGGCTCAAACTCAGGCCCACACACACTTTCAACAGCACCAGGTAAGGAGCCATAATACTACTACCCCCACCCAAATGTTGTAATATATATAGCAAACTACCGACTGATGTAATGTGAGGTCTAACTTGCCATATGGACTCACATACATGAACTTTAACTTGACGCAATCTAGATCCCCTTGGTCCCTCGGATAGAAATAGAAATTATTTCTTCTTTTGTCAGATGTAATATTAATCTTAACGATGATTTCTTACCATATAGCAAAAATGTAAAAAACAAAAACAAAAAACATCTCAGTAATCAGTTTATTTTTTGTGAACAGGTCCAAACAAGGAAGAGCTAGGCCCCACCCAAAGCCAGGGACTGAGTGTAGTGTCTCAGACTGTTGTTGGTGTCTCAATCCCTGGCTGTTCACCAGTCGTCACCCTGGACCCTGACCTGTCAGTTGGCCTAGACTCCTGTAGTCTCCTGCAACATTATCCAGACCTACGGCTGGGGCAGGAGACGGGGGAGCTGGGTGACCCACCCAGCCCACTGAGAGGCAGCATTCCTGGGTACGGTTCTTCAGCTCAGCCCCCTCTCTCTGGAGCTCCCTGTCATTCAGTACGCATTAACCACCACCAGCAGCAGCAAGGGGAGCTGGGGTCTTCAGTACCTGACCAGGGTTATCTGGTTATGGGGGCCAGTGTAACCACCAGCCTGGATCTGCCTGGGTCAGGACTGGAGCCTATGTCTAACTCTGTGCTGAACGGGCTTTTGGAGAAGCAGCTGGAAGAAGTGTACCTCCAGCATCTGACGGACAGCCTGGCCCGATGCAACTCCCATCTGGGGAACAGCCTCCTGCACGGCCTGGTGCCTCCGCCGCAGCCAAGCAGCCAGCGGCAGGGACCAGACTCACTGGAGGCTGGGCTGGAAGACGGGCCAGCAGGGGAAGGTGGCAAGAAGATTAGTTATCTGAGTACACAGAATTTAGCTCCCTGCTCATCCAACTTTAGCTCCCCCGTGCTACGGATTTCAGAGACTGAGAGTGCTCATCTGCAGTGACACACACACACACACACACACACACAAACCCTGCAAAAGTTGGACTGCATATGTAAATGTAATGCTCAGCTGCCCTCTTTTACTTCCGCACTTCTGCACAGCCGAGTTTACACACACACACACATGCACAAACACACACCTGGGACTTAATACAACTGCAGTTAAATAATTTAAAGCATGCTTTCCGCTGTAGTTTTTCAGTTTTAAGTATTCTGTCCCATTTGGTTTCCCAAATTAACACAATGTGTTTGTTTACTGTCTTGTTGAAATGATGCTTCATATTTACTTGCTCACATATGCCATCTGCTGTTGGATTTTAGTACTGCATCATCCTGAATTTGCCCGTTATACATTAGAATTTTATTGTATTGACATTTATAAGTGCATGTGTGTAAGGTAGCCTATTGAATATATCAAACACAACTGTTATCTAGTGTAAGCTTATACTGCATATAAGAAACCATTGTAAATAGAGATGTAATATAAGTTAACCCCTCTGAGACCTAAGCACTGATACAAAGAATTAAAAATAAAATAATCATTAAATCATGAATAGTTGTTTTAGCCTCCCAATGAACAAATTAAGAAGGTTTTTTTTGTTTTCCCTATTCTGGCATTTCTAGGAGCATTTTTTGTCTCTGTTTGTTTAACTTAGGAAATGTTATGTTGGGCCTTAATGGTGGTTACCAAATATCATCCCACCACTTTTCCATGGGATGTGGGATGGTAGAAACAAAATGGCTGCTAATACTATCTGTGAAATTGCGTAAAAGTAATGGTTTGCAACAGGAGAGTGTTCTGAATGTGCTGACACAAATATATGAATACCTGTGGAGTCTATGTGGTATAACTGTGAATATGAATTTATACACATATTACAAGTAGCATAGCAGTTTCGTATTACAATGGATCAAGCTGAAGTAAATATGGGAGATCTCGGGTTTTTGTGCTGTAATTTCTCAGCTTCATGACAAAGGTCAGAGGGCCTCCCAGGCTGTGGCACATCCACATCTGCAGGTCCAGGTCTAAAGAGAGGATGGTATAGATACCCTTCGTCTTGGGACATTCCACCGTGTAGAAAAAGTTCACATTAGCATGATCCAGTGGACAAATGGGGTCACAGAGGACTTTTGAAGAGGCTTTGTCTAAAACCGTCCAGATGTTTCCTATGGCAGCAGGGTGTAACTGCAAGCTCACAGGAAGCTTCAATCTCAAGTGTTCTTGAGCAAAACGCTGAACCTGCTCCTGACAGCACTCTGCTCTGAAATGTGTTCATGTCTGTCTACCAGGAATATATGAAGAAACTAATTCCTAATCACACCATGTATAACAAAGCGAATGAACTGATTAAAAACAGAGAAAAAAAAATCCAAACTTAAAATTAACTTCATTATTGATGTGTAAATAATGTTATTAAAATTACCTCAAGGTTTAAAAGTGATGTGACAGAAATTGCATTTTATTTACTGTAATGTTACAGTTGATTTTTCAAGTAATGAAAAGTTTCATTTAGACTCGAGATTTCTACTGAAATGTCAGGTGTTTTTTTTTTGTTTGCTTGTTTTTTAGAAAGATGGCTAAATTTACTCATATGTTGTTGTTGAAAAGACCAGTTAAAGAGATGGCAGGCATGACGTCAACCTAGACAAAATTGTCCTTGTTGAAAAAGGCTCAGTTTGAGTGAATGAAGGTAAAGTAGTGTTTGTACTGGTTGTACTGTGGAAACGGTCTCCACTCCCACAGCTATCACTGAAGAGTCCATTAGAGCACTTAAATCTGAAATGCTCCAAAGCAGCTGTTCAGCGGCCAGCAGTACAAGATTGTGGTTTTCCTTAGTAGCTCTTGGGTGTTTTGATTTGATTTATTCATCTCCCAAGGATAAATTCCCTTTTCTCCCTCCCCCTTTTGTTTCTATTTAATTTTATCAGATTGACATTTGCAAATGATCTGAAAATCAAGAAATGAAGACCTTAATCCTGAGATAGATGCTGCAACAGACAAGGCCAACATTAGAAAGTGTGATTGGACACTGTCAGCTCAAATCTGTCAAACACAGAAACCCTCATCGAACTTCTAATTTCCATCTTTTTCCACAGATGAATGAATTGGCCTACGTTTCCAAAAACCCCACCTTTATCTCAGTGTCAGTCAGTGGATCCAGATTACCTTCTCTGTGTGTGCTTTAGGAAACCCAGCTGTGAAGATCTGTGCCACACAAGTAAAAGATTAGATCTGAGCAGGCAAATGCACAATAAACCCGCAGGCTATTACAGCAGGTGCCCTTGAAGAAACTACAGACTCAACACCCACCCAAACAGGGCGCATGGTGGAAATAGCTGAGTCAAAGCCTGGCAGGCTCAAGTACATCCTCTCTCAATTGCTTCTTTGGGTATTTTAGCAAGGATTTGTTGTGAAAGAATGTGTATCATTTAAATCCTCAAAACATTGAAAGGCAGGGATTCCTCATCATTCTTTTGCCTTCTTCTCTTGCCTTATTCACATTAAACAACAGTCTGTGTCAGGGTTTGAGTCCTCAGAGCCCACTCCTCAAGTTAAAAACAACCTCTTCCACAGGTGTTGGGCTCCAGAGTTGAGGAGCCATGGCAGTGTCTTCACATCCTCCACCACTATGTTGTTTACCAGGTAGCTGTCAGCGTAGCCCAGCTGATCCCAGATCAACTGTCATCGTCTAACTGACCAGTTAGAGGATGAGGTTGGCACAAACATGCTCTCTCCTCACTAAACTCACATTTAGCGATAAACTAGTGGAGGACATCCTCACCCAGTTCATGATGAAACTGCATCTGGTAAATGATACTGGTGTGCAGCAGCTGAGTCAGCAGGACCTGCTTGAGATGTATGCACAAAGGCTCTTTAGCTATTTTTAATATTTTTTGGAATGACAAATGCCTTAGAGTCCAGATGCGTGTTGTGACCCCGGAGATCCTGAGGAGAGTCCCAGCCGTTGCTGTGGATACCAAACTGTGCCCTCCTCTCTGTATCAGCAGGCACCTGGCAGCACTGCAGCTTTATGACACTTTGTTTGAATAAATGAATTAATGATTTGATATTTGATATGATATATGATATTTAGGGTCACGTGGTACAGAAGTCTATCCCAGCATGCCTTGGGCAGAAGGCAGGACAGGTCACCAGTCCATCACAGGGCTAACACAGATACACAGACAATTCCCACCTATGGGTAATTTAGAGTCTTGAGTCCACCTGACTTTCGGGTCTTTGGGAAAATCGGAGCACCAAGAGGAAACCCACGTGAACACAGGAAGACTGGGGCCGGGAATCAAACCAGGACTGTGAGGCGACAGTAGTACTAACCACTGATTCCACCGTACTGCCCGATATTATATTTAGTCAGTATAATATTTATTTGTTGCTGTGATTTGTAAACAATCGATGCAATAGAATACTAAGAATATTCTTCCATTTTTATTATAGGGGAGTAAGCAGTTGGCCATAAAAACACCCTGTTCTTCTTTGTGTTGTCCCTCAGGACATCACTGAGACTGTTTTACCACCCACCAGTCTATCAGACAAACCCACCCAGCTGGTGTACCTGCTCCCTGTGTGTCTCTAGGCCTGGGAAAGAGGGTGAGAGGGAGAGGACACTGTTCTCTCTGCATCTCCCCAAACCCGTTGGGAAGAGAATGTCCCAGCAACATGGATCCTGGATCTATAACACCAAGACTTTCCAGAGGCAAGCAAGACACAGAATACCTCCACAGAGTGACCAGGCCCTGTTTATCCATCAGAGACAGTGCATTGGTTGGATGAGAGGTACTTTGAGGAGGAGGTGAAGACCACAGAAAACAATAACTTTCTTGCTCTGAATCCCCCCACTCTGAACTGTAGCTTGAAAGATCTCCATCTCCGCTCTGTTGTACAGTTACACAGAAAAGAAATTAAAACAGAATGATGCTGATGACCATAAGCTTATTCTTTATGCAAACCCTAACTGTGACCATGACATTAAGAAGATTTATTGAGGCAATCAGCATTTACAGCAAATATCATAGGGAGCCAATACTCATTATTTTTGTTTATTGATAGGCTTGCAAAGATAAAAAGAAAATCTTGTACTGGCTGCAAAGCCTGTTTGGCCACAAGAGAAGATGAATTTTTCTCCTTGTCTGAGAAGGAAACACAAATCTGTCATTGTGTCTATTTATATTAAAGCTCTAGTTTTTAAATGGAAAATAATTTCCCAATATCTTCTATTAGTCCTTCTGTAATTGCTCTTGCTTTATTTGCTGTATTTTTGTCATGCTTTGTAATTTCAAACGTAAGCTATCCAATTTAGCATTCAGATGACAAAGCGTTTTCAAAAGTTATCCACTCTGAATGCACTATGCTGCAGAATGACATTTCAGCATGGCTTCTCATTATTTCTCGCCTTGAAAACAGCTTTTAGATAAGGACAATTTCCCTTCAATCTGTTCCCTTGGACTAGAGAAAAGCATTCAACATCTTTCCAAAAGCAGCAACAGATTTTATAACTGAAGACAAATAAATATTTTCACATGCCATCTGTTTAAAATTTTCGAAATTAATAAGAGTCTTAAGCCTGCACAGACAACATATTTTAGTGTTGAGAGCCAATTTGCAATGTGAATGACTTGTATTTATAAGCAATGTACTCTCTTCATTTTGTGTAAAAAACAACAGAAATTCAAATTACTTTTTACAGACAGCTCACCTTAACCATGACAATTAGTAGATTGCAAGTTTATTGAAATTATCAATATTTAGATTGGTGATAGACCACTGAATTTGATAATAACATTTTCCCCAAAAGGCAGGAAGGAGAAGACATTGTCTTAGTTGCAAAACCAAATCCTCTTGTACCTCAAAAAATATTTCTTTATTTGAGAACATAGACATTTGGCAATTGTACCTTTTAAAACGTACACATTTTTTGTAATGAAATTGTTTCATAGTAGCCTATTCTATATTCTCTAATAATATATTCTACATCCTATGATTTTTTTCTTTGTCTATAAAGTCTATAAAGTATTAGAAATACAGTATATAACAGTATCAAAGTAAGAAAGTGGTGCTGGCTACAACTCCCCAGAGCAGACACATTTCAAAGTGAACCATTCATGACCTCCTGTAGAGGTACGTGCACTAAAACTGTAGATGTGCTTCTAAAGTGAAATATCACTTAAGTATTTTGAAAAGAAGACTTTCAAATTCACCAGAGCGCTATTTTTCCAGGGCACTTTGACTTTTACTTAAAGCCTTTGTGTATTTCTTCCCCCACGGGATTGTAGTAAATCAAAAGTAACATAACTACTGTAAATCATTACTCTCATAAAAAGTAATGTTTCATTGTAACTTGCTTATTTGATTGAAATTAAATCTATTACTTCTGAGCCAAACACCTCAGTACTATTTGTTGTGTGTTGCATGCCCCTTGAGCTCATTACTGCTGGTTGGGTATCATTGCTAGCTCAGGGATTCCTGTGCACATTAGTGGCTGCATGAGTTGCGGCTGGGTTGAATGTTTTGTGTGCATGTGTGTGTGTGTCTCTGTCTGTGTGTGTCTGTGTGTGTATGTGTGTATATGTGCAAGCGCTCGCCATCCCCCTATCTCTATAACCCCTCTCCTATTCTTTCTCTCTCTCCTGTCAATCCCAGCATGGCTACAGGATGGGTGGACTGTGGACTCGCGCTCTGCTGCTCTGTGCTTGCCTGTTGGGATGTCCGGGCCTGACCCCCCCCGCTGAGGTCCCACAGCCCCACAACCAGCCCCCCGAGCTGGGCTTCAACAGCAGCGATGGCAGCCCGTTTCTGGATCTCCCCATGGCTCTGAGGGTTTTCAGCGTGGACTACCACCATGTGCAGGCTCCGTTTGAGATCGTGCTGTGGATCATGCTGGCCTCACTGGCCAAGCTGGGTAATCCTCCGCTATTTCTCAACTCATACATGACAAACCAACACATTTGATTAGATGTTACTGGAGGAGGTTAGATGTTACAAGAGGAATTAATACTTGTGCAATTAAACTGGAAATGTTTGACTCAGTGGCCCCCAGTATGTTGTGTGCATGCAGTTGGGTAGGTTACTTTGAAAATGTATGCCATTACAGTTACTAGTTACTTTATGTTTAAAACTGTATTCAGTAACATAATCCAAGGGATTATTCAAACTCAGTAATGTACTCTGATTAATTTCAGTTACTTTCAGATGACCATATGTAAGATATAAGGGTACTGGTACAGATTAAAAAAAAGTGAAAAATTATACCATTATACAAGTTCAGGAAATTAATTACAGATTTGCATCCAAATAAACCTGCCACTATTTAAATGGCCTTCTGAATCTCTCACCTTCACTTTAAAAGTGTTCACAGAATTAACATTAGAATTGTATATATTATCAGAATACTTTTTGTGGTAACATAAGAGAATATAGTTACATGTTTTTGTATTTAGAATACATATTGCCGTTACAAGTATTCCATTACTACCCAACTCTGCGGTGTGTGTGTGTGTGTGTGTGTGATATTATGCAGAGGAGAGTAGCCCTCTGTCAGTGTGGTTCCAGAGTAACTCTTCCAGCAGCTCAAAAAGTCATGACACTGCTGCTGAAATGTTTCTGTGAGCAATCCAAGTATCAATATTGGCAATATAATTTATAAATGTCCTTGTTTCTGTCCTTTCTCCTACCAACTCTCTCTGTCTCTGTCTATCTGTCTGTCTGTCTGTCTCTCTCTCTCTCTCTCTCTTACCTCGCCTCTCTTATTTCTCTCCCTGTCTCCCTCAGGTTTCCACTGGTCAGGTCGAGTTCCAGCGGTAGTCCCAGAGAGCTGTCTCCTCATCATGGTCGGCCTGCTGGTGGGAGGAGTTATTTACGGCGTCCGCCACTCCGCCCCGCCAACTCTCAGTGCCGATGCTTTCTTCCTCTTCCTGCTCCCGCCCATCGTCTTGGACGCGGGTTACTTCCTGCCGGGGCGGCTGTTTTTCGAGAACCTTGGCACCATCCTCTGGTAGGTGGACTGTCAGTGTGTTTATTTCTTTATGTGTGTGTGCGTGTGTATGCAAAAATTAAGAGTTGGACCTAGTTGAATACACTTTATAGCATGGCAGGATGCAGTATCATTTACATTTTAAACCTACATTTTAAGCATTTAGCTGGTGTTTTTTATCCAGAGGGACTTGCAGAGGCTGAGTCAGTATCATTCCCGTATTTGGCAATGCAGCTGAGCCTGATGCCTCTCTCCAGGTATGCGGTGCTGGGAACCCTATGGAACGTGCTGGGCATCGGCCTGTCTCTGTATGGTGTGTGTCTGCTGGCCCACGGCTCTCTGGGAGACGTCTCTCTGCTCCACTGCCTGCTGTTTGGCTCCCTGATCGCAGCCGTGGACCCGGTGGCCGTGCTCTCCGTCTTCCAGGAGATCCACGTGAACGAACAGTTACATATCTTGGTGTTCGGGGAGTCGCTGCTCAATGACGCCGTCACTGTGGTGAGGGGGGGAGGTGGTGTGTGTGTGTGTACGGAAGAGAAAGGTTCTTCAAGTAGTGAGAGTTTTTGTATTTCCGGTTGAAATAAAACACTTTACCTCCACTTCTTTCTCTTTCTCCCAGGTGCTATACAAGCTGTTTGAGTCCTTCCTCCGTCTGCCGTCGGTGTCGGGGCTGGATGTGCTGCTGGGGGGGTGCAGGGTGGTGGTGGTGGGTCTGGGCGGCCTGTTTGTAGGCCTGTTCTTCGGCCTGGTGGCGGCCCTCACCTCGCGGTTCACCTCCAGAGCCCAGGTTATCGCCCCGCTCTTCGTCTTCCTCTATTCGTATTTGTCCTACCTGACCTCGGAGATGCTTCACCTCTCTGGTATCATGGCGTGAGTGCTGCTGCAACACAGATCACCTTTACTGATTGATTTGTCTGGTAAAGTCAAATTGGTCATATCTCATATCTTGGTGCGTCTTTTCCCCCTTTCCTCCCCCAGCATAGTGACGTGCGCTGTGACCATGAAGCAGTATGTGGAGGCCAACGTGTCAGAGCGCAGCAACACCAGCATCCAGTACTTCCTGAAGATGTGGAGCAGCGTGAGTGAAACGTTGATCTTCATCTTCCTGGGCGTGTCCACCATACAGGATGTCCACATGTGGAGCTGGCCCTTCGTCTGCTCCACGCTGCTGCTCTGCCTCGTCTGGAGGGCCACAGGTACGGACATGAGGCTTTGAAACATATCCTGCACTTGTAATTGGTGCTGCTTCGTGTTTATCATATTTTATTTTTTACCCCTTTATTTACTCAGGGAAGATTTGGAAATACACTCTTTTTCAGCATGACCCTGCTTCACACTCATTCAGTTACAGACATTTATACAGCACCTGGGAGCGGCCCAGTATTTCCACAGTTGGCCACTGAGCAACTTTAGCAGAACAGTGAGGGTTTAAGTGCCTTGCTTAAGGGCAAGTCGACAGTACATTTGTTATCCAAGAAGGAAGCAGTCTCTCACCCTGATTTCCCCTGGCGACTGTTGTTGAGGAAATCAGGACTGATTAGGAGTGTCAAAGAGTAATATAGCTTCTTTATTGCATACGTATGGGTTAGCATACAAAGTCAGAGCCTGCCTAACAAGTAGGCTACACACCGTATAGAGAAATGCAGTTGAATATATAGTGTGAAACAAACAATAGACGTACTTGGCCTTGAAACAGATAACTTGCAGCAGTGAATGACCAGTACAAAGTGGAACAAAGAAGGAACGTGACGTACAAAGCGGGACGTGTGACTTAAACCAATTGTAACTGAAGATTCAAGGATAAGTGATTGGGTCTTAAAAGATTAAAGACATGATTATAATTCTAAAGGTTAAAGGTTCATATGATTCAAACAGGTTAAAGGTAAATGTTACTCTTCCACATTGTCTAGTTACAAGCTCACTTCTAGACGTTTGCTATTCCCACCAACAGAGTTCTCGTACAAATGATCAATGCAAATTAACTCTGGCCAAGAACTTAATCAGCAGTATATTAATGGGAGATTCAACTCATTTCCCCTCCTCTCAAGGCGTTCTGTTGCTGACTGCTGTGGTGAACAAGCTCCGGAGGAACGCTGTGACGTTTAGGGATCAGTTCATCATCGCCTACGGTGGCCTGAGAGGGGCAATCTGCTTCTCCCTGGTCTTCCTCATTGATGACTTCCCAAAGAAGAGGCTCTTCATCACAACAACTATTGTAGTCATCCTCTTCACTGTGTTTGTACAGGTTAGGAGAAGACTATCACATATATGACATTTGAGGAAAAGATCAGTTCCTCTATTTCATGTGGTAGTTTTTGTTTTTGTTTTGCTGTTGTTTGGTTTTATAGGGTATTTTTCGGGTTCTTTTTTTGAGTCTGGTCCTCTCTGGTCTCTAGGGGATGACTATAAAGCCGCTAGTGGAGCTGCTGGAGGTGAAGAGGAAGAAGAGAGCGCTGCCTACTGTCAGTGAAGAGATCCACAGCAGGGTGAGACACTACTAGAAATAACTGGTGAGGTAGAGGGCCAGTAATTTGGTCATAGAGGAATACACCAAGTTTTTGGGAGACTTACCCGTTAAGTGATGAGAATATGGAAACCAAAATCATCCATCGATGTCTCTTCAAAAGCAGCCTACTTTATACCTTATCAATATACTTTCCTCGTTTTAAGTAAGGCAACCACAGTGATAAACTTGATTTTCTTGGGTTGATTACTAAAAACATTCAATGTTATACAAATCAATATGTCATGTAAATCATCTTTTCACTTTACACTGCTATCACAGCCTCTGCAAGTGAACATGGTAATCTAGATCTCCTCTGTTTTTGTGACACTTTTTTTTATAATCAATAAAAATAATAGTTCAACACAATTGACAGAATTAATGGCAATATGTTTTTTAAATTTCTTTCTGAGATTAATTTCCGAGTAGATACTAGAACCAGGGGTGGACTTGAGGGTAGAATGGTCCCTTTAAACACAAATCATGACACACATTCCCATTACTCTAGGGAAATATATAGAGAAAACAATCAACACCCTTTAAAAAAAAAAATAATAATCTACCGCTAAACAGGGCATATTAACAATAGTAAATTCTATTGGTATGATATATAAATGTTCTGTTCTTTCCAGCTCATAGATCACCTGCTAGCGGGGATAGAGGATGTGGTCGGATACTGGGGACAGCATTACTGGAAAGACAAGTTAGTTTTACTTTCATGTTCTGTATGCGTTTTCCCTCAAATTCTTGGTTGAGCATGCTGATAATAACAAGACCTCAATTTACCAGCAGATGGCAGCAAAAACCACATTCTAAAGTTTCAAATCATTTCCAGAGTCAGGACTCATCATAATAATGTTGAGTGATTAACTGGTAACTGTGATGTATTTCATGTGTGTGTGAGAGAGGTTTGAGCAGTTCAACAGAAAGTACCTTCGTCGCTTCCTGATCCGCGAGGATCACCAGGCTCGGTCCAGCATCCTCCGAGTCTACCAGGAGCTGGAGAGAAGGGAGCAGAGGGGAGACGAAGAGGCGCCGTCCGCGTGAGAAAACATTCCTCTTTCTAAGTCAATGTTTCTCAAAGTAGGGTTCAGGGACCTCCAGGTGTTCCTTGAATGAGTCCTAGGTTCCCAGACAATTAAGGAAAGTTACATGCCACACTCAAGTGGTGGTCCCTAACCCAACTGACCCAAATTCGTTGGGTTAGGGAAATTTTAAGAATTTCCTGACAGCCACATTTGCATCTATGTGGGGATGTTTGGTATGGAAAAAGTCTGAGAATGTCTGCTCAAAGTGACTCTGTCTATTACCATTCTCCTTCCCTACTTCTAACCTCAGTCATGAATCTGTTTGAAAACCGATGCAATGTCTCACACTTTTGAACTGAATCCTTGGATAAATTAAAAAAGTCTGTCTCCATGACCACCCTTCTCTTTCAGAGTCGACCCTCGTTCCCACAGCCGTCCCCTCCTACCAGAAGAGATGGACAGCATCAGGCGCATCCTCTCCAGAAACCTTCACAACTTCAACAACAAGGTAAATTAGGAGGTTTGGTTTGTGTGTCTCTGTTTTCACCAAACCAACCACTTTAGTACCAATATAATCAGTATTTGTTATTATCAAAGTAGAGTATGTTTATTACGGCCTAATCGTTTCATTTTTCATCCAATTTTCAACCAGTGAGTGCATTGTTCTCAAACACTTTGCTTTAAACACAGCCAGTGAAACATTATTTCTCATTATTTGTATGTTTTCCTTATAGTATGTGCAGTGCAGGTATGTACCAGCCGTCTTCCAATCCTTTGGGTTGTGTGTGTTCCCACTTTAGCAGACACCGGCCTACAGCAGACACACTCTCCACCAGGACACCAGCATGGAGAGAACAAGGAAGCCCCTTCGTAGACACCAGAGTCTGGGAGAGAGATACACATATAACATACACACACATTGGCCACAGGTATATGAATGCAAACACACATGGACGCACAATGCAAAAGATGTCCATTTTAACAAGTCATTTAGTCGTAAAATCTTACTTGCCAATGCCGTAAGATAATTCTATTTGATTTCCATTCAATTTCACTTGTTTCAGGAATTTCCTTGAAACAAGTGTCAGTATATTCGGGCAGAATAAAGCAGATCACTCTCTTAATGTCAAGAATGACACTTGATTCATATTCAATTCTTGAATTAAGTTAATTTACACTGGAAATAAGTGAAATTATGTCCAACCCTAACCCCCTCGACTTTGACTTATTCACCAATTCAAAGAAAAACAAGTTTTTAAGACTCAATGGGAGATTAAATGACTTGTTAAGATATTTTTGGCAGTTAAGGACACTGGAGATTGTCCGACACCCTGCAGCATATTACTGTATATTTTTCTCTGTGATAGGGGGAAGATGGGGAGTTCAGTGGATCACACAGAGTGAGGCCAGGACTCAGCAGGTCTCACACAGGTAAAGTGAAATACATCTCATCAATACATGAAAGTCACTGGAATACAAGAGTCTAAACTGAATGTGATCATTCTATCCCATCTCCAACTTATCCAATTATATTGTCTAACCCAGGCTGAAGTCTCAAGGACTTTTCAGTATATAAATATGATCCTTTGTGTTTTTGTGCCTAAGATACTGCTGCGGGATTGGACACTGACAGGAAAACAATGGAAAATGTTGAACTCCCTGTTCAACGTTGAACAGAGAGTTCAACCAAAACACAGCTTTTTATTAATCTGACCTTTCGGGAAAACAATCTGTTAAAGCATACACAATTTTAGCTTTGTCTCTCCTGCTGCAACAGCCTCTGCTTTCTCTCTAGCCTTCTTCCCCTATTAGAAAATCACAGGGCAGAGATATAGTGTTTTGGTTGAATGATGGGAACAGGTTGCAATTTATGTTCAGGTCTAAGATATTTGAGTTTGCTCATTTCTTATTTGAGGCATGAAATAGCAGGTAAAATATGAAATAGTGCTTCATTTGTCAAGTATATCTTGTTCTTTTAAGATCTTGCCTATTTGTGATATGATAACTTTTTTTCTCTGTTCTGTTTCGTGTAAACTGTGTCCTATAAACCCAGGTGGGATTGGCACCAGAATTGGTGTATGACACTTCTATAAAAATCAGTCAATCATATATGGAGGTGGCACTCATATCATCAGGCTGCCCTTCGTCTCTCTCTGCCTCCTGACCACACCGCTGATTGCCTCAGTGTCATTATTCAGATTGTGTGGTTCTTGAACTCACTTTAGCCTCTTGTCCCTTGGCAGTGTGCTCCATGAGCCCCAGGACGGTCCTGCAGGACTCCCCACCCCCAGCAGCCCCAGCCCAGACTGGGCCGGTGGACCCAGATGCCCCGGCTGCCAGAGAGG
This sequence comes from Centroberyx gerrardi, assembly GCF_048128805.1. Taxonomy (NCBI): domain Eukaryota; kingdom Metazoa; phylum Chordata; class Actinopteri; order Beryciformes; family Berycidae; genus Centroberyx; species Centroberyx gerrardi. The sequence continues at coordinate 16,798,320 of NC_136012.1, read as the reverse complement.
ACCAGATGTTCCCACAACACCAAGGATCTATGGGAAGAGCACCTAAGAAACAACTAAGCTTTGCTTTGGAGAATGAAAAGCAGCAATAAAGCCAGAGAGAGAGAGAGAGAGAGAGGGGCAAGAGAGATGGAAAGCAATGGCTTCAGTCATATAAAAATAGCACCATAAAGTGATAAGTACCTCATATTCTTTTTATCTTTTCGCCATAGAGTTGTGGGGTGCAAGAATGGATTGTTGAAAGGTTTTGGGAATTTTATGGACAACTTCCAATTAAAAATGTTAAAATGGACTGAATTATCCAGGCTCTGATTTTATTCATTTTGAGTGTTTGCCAGCTACAATAAAACCTTCCCTTAGCTCCATGAACTCCTGAATGGCTCTCCAGATATGCGGTGGAGTTTTGAGGGTCATTTGCATCTCCGATCTAATTCATTTCCAAAGTGGCACTCCAAGAGTAGCACCCAGCTTCGAAATACCTAGCAGTCACAAATGCACACACTTGCCACCCACATTACACACACACACACACACACACATACACACACAAACAAACTCTCCTCTCTTTCTTGCTGCCTTTATGAATGCACAGCACACCCAGGGTAATTTGACTAGGATAGGCTTACTGCTTCCTAAAATAGCTCTTGTCCCCCTCCCTGACCTCCTCAGTTAGCCTCTCTTCCCCTATTCCCAGTATGTCGGGGAGTGGCTGGGAGAGCGTCCCTGTTTTCATTAGGACCGGGGTTGAGCAGAGGGCTTGGAGAGTGGACACTGGTGGAATCGAGGAGCTGAGAAGTAGCCGGACGGAAGAGAGCAAACAGGAGAGCAAAGTGAAGGGGTTTTAAAGTGGAGTTATGAGGGTGGGAGCAGCGGCCTTGGCTGGGGGGATATTCGGGGTTCTGGGGACCCTGTGCTTCCTCCTGGCCTTTGGTACCGACTACTGGCTGCTGGCCAGCGACAACTGTAGGCCAACACTGACAGAGGAAAAAGACACCAATGGCACTGAGGTAAGACAGACACATGCTTACACATAGAGAAACACACACACACATATCGGTCACACAAATACATACATACATGGAAAACTCTCTGCTTGCTGCCAGCAAATTGGGTTTCAACCTCTAACTAAGCCAAAGTATCTGTGGTAATAGTAGTACTAGTAGTATAGTAGTAGTAGGAGTAGTAATAGTAGGAAATTCAATTATCACTGAAACACCAACAGTGTGGAGACTGTTCAATTCAATTCAATTCAATTCAATTCAATTCAATTCAATTCAACTCAATTTATTGTCATTGTACCAGTCCAGTATAACAAAAAGTCTTGTTCGCCAGTCTCTCTGGTGCAACATAAAAACATAAAAACATAGTGCAGACACTGACACAGTAAGAGACACACTTTCAAGACAGTTTTTAGACATAAAATACAAAAACAAAATAAGTAAATAAGAATAAGAATAGAAAAGAATTAAAATTAAAGTCATGTATAAAGAGTGCAAGACGTCATTCTCCATAGACGGGGCATGCAGCTATGCCACTATAGGACCTACCCAGTTTATTCTTTCATGCCAGATGTCTGAGGAAGGCCAATGATATATTTATCGACTCTAACCCTCCTGCAAACTCCTCCCTAACCCAAGAGCACCAGAAACATCACGGCACAACAAAACCTCTCATTTTCAATAAAGAGGATGCATAAAGTTGCTGTATGTTATTCAGCGCCATCAATCATGTTTTGACAAGCGAGTGGAGAATATCATTCATGCGTGTTTCAGAAGTCCACCTCAGAAACCTCACAGCCATAATCAGAGCCATGTCTGAGTGCCGGCGGGGCTTGGCACCGCTAAAACTCAGAACCACAAGCCAGCTAACACAGCCATGTGTTGATAAAGCTCACTGGACTTACGGTTCATCCATCTTCAAAGTTTTTGAGTGTCCTGTCTGATGCTGTCTGTCTGTCTGTATGTCTCTTTTTCCTCCTTTGTTCTAGGTAAAGGGAGTGGTGACTATTGCTCCTCCTTCTCTCACTCTGCACCATGAGGGTTTCTTCTGGCGCTGTGTGTTCCAGGCGGACCCCGCAGCACATGCAGTCTTGGCCACTCTCTTCAGTATGCACACTAGAAAGCTTTCTTCTGAGGCAACAAAAAGTTTTTGTTGGGGTTTGTCTAATGTGGCTGCATGCTGGAAAGAACAAGAAAGAACAATACAATACAAAACAATACAATACATAGAGTTGTCAACTTGCACCCCTAAATATTTGGATGTAATGTGCAAATTGAAAGTGGGTTTAGCTCTTTAGTTCTCAAAGCCACAAAGCCATTCTGTGGTCTTACTTATGTAGTGACCAAATGCAAAATGAGAAACACAAAGAGAACAGCAAACAGAATCTGTGGACATCTACTTTAATTTCTGGGTTATTTTTGGCTTTTCTATAAATTTTGTGTTTCTTATTTTCCCCTCTAAAATGTACCATTTACTAACATTACACACATGGTTTTGTGTTTATAACCACATAAAGCTTTTGATTGATTGATTGATTGATTTTATTTGACAGATTTTAAAATACACATAGGTTTGAAGGCCCTTAGGCCACAACCATACACATATAAAATTGTCGAGGAATTCAACACACAATAAAGTCAAGAAGACTTATTTCCATTGTGGTCCTCGTTGTAAAAAGCAATGGTCAGCACGGGCAGGTCTTGACAATGCATGAATCACTTAAAGGATAAGGCTGGTGTTTTTTAATGCATTGCTTATCATCAACAAATCCTATGAAAATAACAAAATCAACAATGCGTTTGCTCTACTCCCGTTACTTTCTGACTTCCCACGTACCGTTTTTAGCCGTCAACCTGGAAGTCATTGGCTCCAATTGTAAGCTAAAAACCTTGAAATACAGCTCACAAAGACTTCGTTTCAATTTTAAAAATCGCTAACTGTTACCACGAAAAGTCAGACTGTTATAGTTATTACCAAATCAAATTCAAATGGGAACAAATTCTTCATTACACCGGGGACTATTTTTGGTGCTACGGAACTACTTTCCTGAGATCGCAAAGTGTTTACAGCCGGCTTATTAAGTTGTGTGAGGAAAAAGTCAGCTGGCCCGGTGTATCGTGATGATGAAATATGTTTCCCAGAGCAACAGCATGGCTCTCTGACGTGTTTTTAATCGTGTTTTTAATACAATGGAGTTCTATGGCTGCTGGGACATGGCTGCATTGGGCACCGGCTACATGGACGAGACTTGTTGGCAAAACAAAATCATTGCTGATTTTGTTATTTTCATAGGATTTGTTGGTAAGCAATGCATTAAAAAACACCGGCCTTATCCTTTAAGACATAAAAAACATTAACATATACATTATATAAAGTAACTTACATTCAAAAAAACGCATTAATGATTGACTGTCAGCAACTCAGCAGCCATCCCTTCACTGCTCTTTTAAAATGGTTAGCAGTGACAATTTCTTTAATATGGGATGGCAATAGATTCCATTCTGTAGCTGCTGAGTACAAAAAGGTGTTTTTCCCTGATGCACTCTTGGAGTCTGCAGTTTGTTTGGGCCTCACCAGACCATGTCCCATTTTTATTTTAGCCAACCAGCCAGAATCCAAGGTGTGTATCCATGGTTATCTCTTCCCTCTGCCTGTCGCACTAGGACAGGTGCCTCACCCAAGTTATGATGCGACAGCAGGTAATGCACACACACACACACACACACACACACACACACTGACATTTCAATTTTTTACGCATTTACAATGAGTACAACAATAAAGCTTCAATTTCTAGATCACCAACATTCTAAAAGTAACCAGTGAGGAGGTCAAAGGTCATGGCCACAGAATGATCATGCAAGACAGAATTTCTAGGAAAAGAAAAGAACCACACACTCACTCACACACACACACACACACACACACAAACACACACTCATGCTACTACAATAGAGTCGACTCCTGCTCTGATGGTGGCCTGCTTGTATGTCCTGCAGTGTTTCGTGGTTTCTGGACCTTGCTGATAATCCTCGGGGTGGTCTTAGCCCTGACTGGAGGCTTCCTCCTGCTCTGTGGCGTCCCGTTCCTCAGCCACAAACTGTACAGGCTGGGCGGGGCCTTCCTCCTCGCTGCTGGTAGGAGCTATGTGTGTGTGTGTGTGTGTGTGTGTGTGTGTGTGTGTGTGTGTGTGTGTGTGTGTGTGTGTGTTGGTCTGTAGTTCATAACAGTAGTATCTGCCTGTGGTGTGTGGCATATGGCGCCAGGGGAATAGGGGAGTGTTCAAATGCACACACACACACACACACACACACACACACGCACACAGTCTGCCACTGCTGCTGCTGTCAGCTGTTCATACCTGTCACATGACAAACAGATACCCAACACATATAGTAGTAGATGTCAGTCTGCAGTTCTGTAGCTATAACGACAGCAGGTGTAAACATTGCTACCGTGGTAACAGTGCTAGAGACGGATAGGTCCTGCATTCCTCTGGAGTGACTCAGAGCAATGATAGTCTCTCTCTCTCTTTCTGTCTGTCTGTCTGTATGTCTGTATGTCTCTCTCCCCCTCTGTCTGTCTCACTCCTCAGCCTGTTTGTTCCTGTTTGTGGTGCTGCTCTATGTGCTGTGGATGGAGCTGGTGGACGTGAAGCGCTACGTGCTCCAGGAGAGGGGCGAGTCATGTCCGGACGCCCAGGTTTCGGTGCTGTACGGCTGGTCCTTCATGGTGGCGGCGGCCGGCGTGCCTCTGGAGCTCCTGTCCGGGATGCTCTTCATGCTGGTAGGCTGCGTGCTGCGGGCCAGGAAGTGAGCCGGCCATCTGGCCGCTAGGAGAACAGAGGACTGACCTTTTTATGTCCCACACTGGGGCTAAGTGGTACAATTCTGGGATGTAAATACTGGCTGGAGAGAAATGGCCGATGTTATAGCACCACCCTTTGGACATCAAGTGACACACAGTCAGAGACATTGGTTTGGTACCTCATTTGACTTTGTGACTAATAATCATTTCCATCACTAGCTTTGCCTGAGTTCTATTAATAAAATCACCTATCACTAAAGGTAATTATATCAAAATATAGAATTTTTGAGATTGATGTGATGTGAATATGATATTGGTATAAAGGAGCGATATGTGATGTGCCAACGCTGTTTATTGTAAACCTTGTTTTGAATTATAAATAATGCTGTCTAATTATAATGATTTGCTGTATTTCATTCAAGAGCGTTTTACTGTCTGTTTTGATTCATGGACGCTGCAAATGGCATGTGTCGATAGAAGGAGCTCACCCAGTGAAGGCAGTGGTGAGAGAGGCATGGGTGAACCAGCTGTGTCCCCTATCCTGATTTTGGCACAGGATCAAAGCTGGCTAGCTGGAGAGGAGTGAGGTGGGAGGGAGGAATGGATGGATGGACTGGAGATAGAAATGGTAGGTTTGGGTAGGGGGGAGGTGGAGTGGGAAAGGGATGGATATGGGAGAGAGAGAGAGAATTGATGTGTGTAGAGGGGAGGGGGGGGGGGATTTAGGGGGCTTTGAGAAATGAACAGCTTTTTCTGGGGTTGGTTGGGGTACAAGCAGGCCGGCCACCTGCCTCCCTCTCCCCAGCCGCCTTTCACTCCCTCATTCAATCCCCTAATCACTCTTTCTTTTACCGTCTTGCGCTATTATGTTTTTCTGCCTCATCCAGTAACATTAATGTTCGACTCAAACCAAGCCAAGCCAGCCAGCAAAGCACTACTACTACTTTACTATGAAAACCTCAAACATGTATGATTTTAGTTTTTATTGTGATATAGCATGTATTTCACTTTAATTGTAAGATGTTGTGCCATTATGAGTTTCAGGGCCCGTAAAGTTTATTCAAAACCCATGCTGCAAATTAAGTCAACCTGAAAATAAAGTTGTTTTTCTTAATTCCTGAAAAGCAAAAAGTTGAAAGGCAAATACAAAATGTAGGCACACGCATGGACGCACACACCCAAAATGACCCACTCCCTTACGGCCTTTTGTTTCTTTGGCTCAGTGTTATCCGAAGGGAAACGCAGACTTATGATTGTATCATTACTGCGACAATATTAGATCAGCTTTCATTGGTCTGAATGGGCGGCGTGTGGAAACAAGCGGGTGGACTCTCAATCACACATATCAGCTTTCATCTGCTCTGCCGAGAAGGGGGGGAGAGCCTGTTTGCTTCAAAGAACTCGCTGATCAAACACACACAAAAGCACACACATTCTTGCACGTGTGCGCGCGCGCACACACACACACACACACACACACACACACACACACACACACACACACACACACACACACACACACACACACACTGTGATCAAACTGTCCATCAGAACAAATCTATGTTAATTATTGAAACCAGAAAGGGAACATCATGTTATGTACGCTGCAAATACAGCAGTGTCCCTGTGTAGTATTGATTAGAATTTGCGGGATTACTTAGGAACATATTGTATGACACCGTGGCCATAAAATGCTACAGGTAAGCAGACTTTGGCTGTGCCGCCTGTGACGACAGAGAATACCCTCTGAATACCCTCTAATTATGGTACATTGTGGTTGAATTCCCACAATCAGCCAGCAGAGGGCTCTCCAGCTCTCCTCTTCAAAAGAAAACACTTCTCATGCATGGGTGGACAGAAGGGAGAAATATGAGGAAAGAGTCAGTGGAAAAGGAAAGGAAAGGAAAGGAAAGGAAAGGAAAAGAAGCAATTACGGAGAATCGAACTAGAACCCTGGCTTGTTCAGTGACTGTAGCTCTTCCTAATCATAGTTAATTAACCCTTATGTCTCCTCCCCTGTCATCCACAACAATGGAAACACACTATCACTTCATTTAAGGAAGAAATAATCTCGCACTTGAAGTGTCAGCAATTATGGTATTATAATAATATGCATATGGTGTAGTAGGCATCACGTGAATAAAGACATGACATGATAATAAAGTAATAAAGGGTTCGCAAATTAACCCCACCAGACCCAAAGAATGCAAAGAGCATACATCTTGTTGATTGAGGATAATTAGCGTGTATTACATCATGGTGTGTATTTCTGTGTCTGTGTGTATGTGTGGTTATAGATATATCCAAATGTAAGCGTGCATTTACAGTATACACTACCAGTCAAAAGTTTGGACACACCACATTTACCTTTATTTTTACTATTTTCCACATTTTAGAATAATAACAAAGACATCAAAACTATGAAATAACACAAATTGAATTATGCAGTGACCAAAAAAGTGTTAAATCAAAACGATCTTATATTTTAGATTCTTTAAAGTAGCCGCCCTTTGCCTTGATGGAAAGGAAAAGGCTTTGGAAAGAAATTCATACATAGGCATCAACTTCACTATTTATATTTGTCTAAGAAACAAATTTCAAGCATTTAAGCGTAAGCCTTTAGATCAAAATGGCTTTAAGATAATGAAAAACAAAGTACATTCAATCAGGTGTGTCCAAACTTTTGACTGGTAGTGTATGTGTGTGTTCTGCTGATATATACATGGGCTAGGAGTGGGCACATGCTAAGAAAGTCAGTTTTTTAGACACTATTTTGATTTGCTGCTCGTCTCCCAGTGTTTGCTATAAGTTCCATACATCAGATGTGTCAGACAGCAAACAGCAGGATGTGGTCTTACCCTAGGAAGGGAAAATGAACCTGCGCGGGCCCCTCAACCGTCCGTCCACCTGGGCAGAACACTGGTGGGCTCTAATCCAGTCAAAGAGGGGATACACTTGGTGAGAGCCCTTTCCTTCCTTTTTCTAACCCCCTAACTCTCCTGGTGAGCCGATTACCTGCTCTGTGTGTGTGTCCCAGCCCACTAGGCCCTGAGCACGGCTCTTTGTGTGTGTGTGTGTGTGTGTGTGTGTGTGTGTGTGTGAGAGTGTGTGTGCACGCTCATGGGGCCAGACGGACACAGTCTCTCCCGGATAAAGGCTTTTCTCCTGTCAAAAACGACTGCCCTGATAAGAGCTGATATGAGAGAATGGCGAGCCTTATGGCATCACTCTTGCTTTTTTTTTGTTTCTTTTGTACACCCAAAATCCCCAAGCAACCCCCCCCCCCCCCCACCCTCCACCCACCCAACGCACACACACACACACACACACATACCCCCCCTGCTAATCTCTGTTGGGGGGTAGTTTAGGTAGAGGGGGAGCAGGTGGAGGGAAAAGAGAAAAAGGGTTGCTGTGTGTGTTTCTTTTTCTGTTTTTGTAGAAATAACTGGTGTGGTCTTATTAAAGACATCCCACCCCTCAAACAACCCCCCCCCCCCACACACACACACACACACACACACACACACACACACACACACACCCTTCATGCAGACAGATTATGCCTCCGACAGTCAGAGCTCCTGCCTTCAATTAACCTCACAAAGACAGGATCACTTACACATACACTCTCTGATGATGATAACAGGAGGGAGAGAGAGTGAGAGAGAAAGAGGTGTGTGTGTGTGAGTGTGTGTGTGCGTGTGTGTGTGTGTGTGTGGGGGGGGGGGGGGGGGGGGGGCACGGCCACGGTGAGGGAGCCAGTAGCTTTAGTAGAGACAAACAAACTCCCCGGTGAATACGCCGGTGTGATTGATATAATACGCAACTTTAATACTTTTAGTAAGCCGCTGCCTGCCTCATTCACCTGCTGCTGATCTCCACCTGGACCTAAAGCTGTTTAGGCCCTGGCACACACAGCTACAGCTGTCTGTGTAACACACACACACACACACACATACACTCACTCACACTCCTGGAGCTGTCTGGCAAACAAGCCAAATCCAAAGATACTATCCTTTTGAACAAAAAGACTGCTTAGAATAGAGACAAGCAGTGAGAGTGGTATCTTCCCTGTGTGGACAGAGAACAGAGGAGAAGCTACTTTGGGCTTATGTCTCAACCATTCCTTTTCTTCAATGTCTTTATTTTCCTTTGCTTTAACACCCCCCCTGCACACACACACACACACACACACACACACACCCTTCCTCTCTCCTCCTTCTTCTTTCATTTTTGCTGAAGGAGAGGAAGAGGAGACAGGGGAGGAGGAGGGGGGGGGGGGGCGATTAGTTTCAGGGTTCCAGCCCACTTGATTGGCAGCTGGCAGCATATGGAGCTGTGAGGAAGGTTTGCCCACGCTCACTTCTGAGGAAACAAATATTTGCCTGAAGGGGAGAGAGAGAGAGAGAGAGAGAGAAAAAAAAATATTAATTAGTTTGCAGACGCACCGAGAGATAAAAGTCGGCAAGACATATCCATCAAAAGGCTGCAGAGTTAGCTGCAAAATGGAAATTTTCCCCAAGTTGACAGATCCAGTAGGCTACTGGCGGAGCTGAGGGGGAAGAACACATGCGAGGCAGGGAAAGGCACTGAGGCACACACAAACACAACACAGGAACCCAACATGGAGTCTACATTAACATCTGTGCATACATTAACATATTCTGAGTGGAATTAACATTTAGGCATGCATCTTCCACGCTTGAGAAACATTTTTCTAGCCTCTCCAATTATTCTTTAATTACCATCTCCACGTCAAAAACCGAGCCATGTATGGGTAACATCACACGTGCGACACACTATACACACACACAAGGTAAACATTCCAGACACCAATCAAGAAATCTGACGTTCGCATTCTCCCAGATTCCAAAGGCAGCAACAGAGAGCGTTATCATTTCTGGGGTTATTTATGATTATGAATGTCAATGTATATTTGCTGCACTTGCCTACAACCGCAAAACAAACATGCAGGCCGTACAGATGTGACAGGAGCCGATCCTCTCAAATAACATCTCCTCCCTCAATATTGATGTGTACGCCCACTGGTTCTAATCTGCTCATTGACGCGGCCCTCCAGGTCCCAAATCTCATAAACACTCAGACACTGTAGCTGTAGGACTGCTGCTGTGCTAACCAACAGGGAAAGAGGCGGCTACTCAGTGACTGATCAAACGGTTAGCATCGTATCTGTGAGCTAGGCCGACGCTTTCCCTTGTTTCCCTTGCTCCTACAACACGAAACCCACTCTCTGGGATGCAAACCAGAAGAACGGTTCTTATAGTGCTTATGCAAAAAACACTCCTATAGCCCTTTTTTTCTGCCCGACATTAATTGTGCGTGTAAAAATAACTAACTTCATCTGCAATCTCACAACCGCTGCACTAATCAGGACCAAAAAAAACACATGAAAGAGACTCGGTTTGCTTTGATACATGGCGTTCAGACGCTGACCATGGGATTATGCAGCGCTGATAAGGTAATTAACAGACTATGATAGTGTAATTAAGCAACATCTGAGAAGAAAGGCTGTTGGAGTGGCGTGTTGGTGTGGGCACACATCAAAGCCCGTGGCACTGCTTTAAAGGCAGATTGGCTATGGAGAACATTTGGTGTAGCATGGTGCCACAGCCAAGGTGTCGACAAGGGCGAAAGAAAGAGCAGCAGCGTTGTTGTGCCGCGGAGAATTAGCTGACGGCACGGAATAGCATCATTGTGATGGAAATAAAATGCTTTTTTATTTTTTTTGGTGCACGCGTGCCATTCAGTTGTATGAAAATGGACGGAGATCGTATCGCAGGAGCACAAAGGCAGTAACTGATAGCTCCATTGTTAGAGAGCCAAATGGTGTCTCTCTATCAGTGTGTACAGTCTCAACAGATTTCGGTGAATAGATGGAACTCGCGTGAATTCACTTAGGTATTTACCTTGCTGTGCTTTATTGTGAATTGCATTAACGGCTTCGGCGGTTTGTCGTTAGGCCTTACAGAGTGCTCCCCCCCTCTTTCTCTCTCCCTCTCCTCCCTCTGTGTGCATTGAACCAGCACAAATTCGGTTTTATTGTATTTATTTGTTTATTTACTCTTATCTCTTTTCCATTTCAGAGGCTTCCTATCAGAGACCTGCAAACCTCAGAAGCCGAGTGGCAGGGGAGCCGTGGGTTTGTGTGTGTGAGCGTGTGTGTGTGTGTGCATGTGTGTGATTGTGTTTCAGGGGATTGACAAAATTAAAATACAAATAGAAAGGAAACAGTGGAATCATCACTTCTGTTATCATCAGCTATACGGTTTACAGCTCCCGCTGTTAACAAACTCCTCCAGGGTTATGAAACAGAAAGCACTGAACTGTACTCACTTCATGACTCAGAGAATTATCTTTTAAGTGATATTATAAACACTCGTTGGCTAGTGTCTCATTGCAATTGGCGTGAAACTGAGTTTAGGCATTGGATGAGGAAAATACTGCAGCATCCAACTGTTAAAAAGTGCTGCGTTTCACATGTTTAATGTGCCATTTCTGGGCCGCTGTAAGCATTCCCGGAGACAACACTTGATGTTGTGGGCACACTTATGACTGCTTAAAATGTATTATTTTGTATAACTGATGTATTATTAGGTGTGACTCCTTTGGACCTCCTTGTGCTCAAAGCTCAGGAAAACTGTCCTGGTTGTCTTCATATGTGTGTCTTTGTTTCTGGTGTTGAAATAGGTTAAATCGTCTTTTTTACACCGTCACAGTAAAACCAGATGTTACATTGCAGTGAAAACAAAGACACAGAGGAGCCTTTACCAACAATGGTGACCATGTCAAAGGAAGAAGCAAGAGAGGGGGAACCAGAGAGAGAGGAGGTATAGACATAAATGGTGAAATGCTTCGACCAAATCTCCAGTAGAGAGGCATAAAGTCACATCAATCACTGCCTCGTTACCGCTCACCCCACCGCCGACATCCTCGCCAGTCACCCCAAGTGCCTTAGCGTGTGTGCGTGTGTGTGTGTGTGTGTGTGTGTGTGAGTGCGTGTGAGTCTCTGGTCCACCCAGGAGGAGAGAGCGAGCGATCTCGCCAGGATCTGAACTGCCTCTTTGATCTCCTAAAGCCAAACAGAGAGAGAGAGACGCTCGCCCCTCACAGAGAGGATTAAATATCCCTGAGTCGGGACATCACAACTCCCTCTCTCCACCCTCCTCCTCTTCCTCCATCCCTCTTTTCCTCCGCTCCCTTCCTCCTCCCGTCTACCCTGGTTATCACTGAGTCTCCAGAGGGGCTGGAGGGAAAGGCGAGCGAGCGAGGAGGCGAAGGAGAGAAAGTAAGTAAGGAGAGACTGTGAGTTGTTTTTTTTTTTTTTTTAAAGCAAAGAGGACATCTGGGTCCATCAGGACTTTGACTGCTTCACCCACACAGGTCAAAAGTCTGCCTGGCTCGGCCATACTTCCGCCCGGGGCTCTTTCTGGGTGCGTGTGTGTGTGTATGTGTGTGCATGCGAAGGGGTATTGTCTGGGTCATGAGGGAATGGATGGGAACCCACGTAGGGCAGGATTTATTTAAGAGTTAGTAGGTTGTCAGAGAGAAGAGGATTTGTTTTAGAGAGCGGAGTGGAGGGGATGGAGGGATGTTGAAACAGCCAGATGAAAGAGTGCAGGAGGTCCGTGCTGTTGTGCTAACCCCCGTCCAGTCGGAGGTGCCCCATGTGACTTCCGCCCCACACACATCTCTCTCTGAGAAATCCCCTTACTGAAGGCTTTCCTCTCTGGCCAACTGGATAGAATGACATGGCCCTTTCCAGAGTTCCTCAGTCATTGTATCTAAACTGAAAATTCAAACTAACAACCACTAAGTTGAATGTGTATGTGATATATTCCCAACAGTAGCAACAAAGAGACAAATGTCTTTCCTTATACTGCAACAGCCAATGAACATTTCTTAGGAAGTCTCTCGTCATTCTGGTGATTTTTATGACACTGTTTTTTTCTCTCACTTTTTTTCTCGGTCTGTGTGAAGACCATAGATCTCTGTGTGAAGGTGGCTGGGTTAATGTGTTTAATATTTCGGCTAGACATCACTTGGAAAGGGAGTCATTTGTGAAAGAGAAGCTAAGCTTCTGTCTACCTGCCAATGAAAATAAGCCAGCTGAGAACTCAAACCTCAAGAGAGAGAATGGAGATGAAACATTTTTTTCCCCCTCAACATTCATTCTTCAGGATATAAATACTATAGGATACTGAAAATATTGCACAGGCCTCTTCTTTCTTTTTCATGCAACCACTAAGGGAAACCGTTGACGTGGCAGAATTTGTGACAAAATGTGATACATTTAACTGATTCTATTGTGAGTTGTGTTATCCTTTTTCTTCACTGATCTCTTTTTTAATCGCACATGCCCCATTATTGTCCGAAATAGACAAATTTTGCTGAATCCTTGTGCGTGCGTACATGCATTTGAGCATGCATGTGTGTGTGTGTGTGTGTGTGTGTGAGCGTGTATGTGTGTGTGTGTGTGTGTGTGTGTGTGAGTTCCTGGGTCATTACCTCCAGCTGAACAGGAGCGAAGGTCAGTGTTCTCCACGAGGGGTTAATACAATCACCATTACTGCTTCCTGCTGCTGTGCTGGGGCAGAGGAGGCTGGGACAGGAGGAAGAGAGGAGGGGGGGGGGGCGGGGGGGGGGGGGGGGTGTGGCAGTGAGGGCAGAGAGAGAAAGGGGCAACTCTGACATGACAGTGACAAATTGCCTTGTATTTATTCAAATGGTGTAATGTGATCTTTTGGCTGTGTTGTAATGTGTGTTTTCAGAGCGTTTGACCCTACTGATGAGTTAACACTAACGAGCTTGTAAGGAGGAGAAGGCAGGGTGAACTGTAGATGCTGGAATTAGTGGATGTTCGTCTGACGGAAACAATATTCACACACACACACACACACACACACACACACACACACACACACACACACAGATAAACGCAAATCTGCAAAGACGTGACATCTAACAAGTCATTTGATCTCATATTTAGTCATTAAATCTTATTTTTCTTAAAAATCCTTGTGGTCCTGCTTCTAATTTTGTTGATGTGACGTCTATTTCCTTGGACTTTCTGTTGATGATAGTAGCTATCGCTGCTCATGCTAACTACCCACTTCTTCTATTTATTCCAAACAAGCCGCTGTTGCTGGAAACGTAAGATGCATCACTTCCTGTGGACCAAAGGATTTTTCCTGGGAAAGAGCTACTTAACATTGGGTTTCAGAACAGCAAATGTTTTGCAAAAGCTTTCATGAACTGGGTAGGTGGAATCACTATTGTATTATATCAATTGCCGATAGAGAATAGCAAAATGGATATTTATTTGTATGAAAATGTCACAGATTCTCACTTTAAAATAGTTGAAAAACTCTGCCAATGGGGGGAGATACTGTAGTTCCTCTTGCTTCCAATGCTGTTTCAATTGTTTGAATTATTTTCTTGGCAATATCTTGAAAAAAAGGCAGAATAAGGCAGATCGCTCCACTGCCACGTGTCAGATTTTTTCACTTGTTTTGAGAAAAATACGATTTTAACACTCAATACTAGGCTAAGTAACTTTTTAAACTGCAGTAGAAGGAACCTATAACCTATGACTTATTCTTTCCCTATAACTGGTAAAAAAAAATACTAATGACCGCTGAAGAGAGAGACCACTTTGAGCCAAACGCTCTGACGGCACGATCAGACAGACCGAATCCCAGCAGAGACACACAACAGCCAGCGCTCCAAACAGAACAGATGATGGTTTCCTCTGCTGGGTCTCTTCGCTCTGCCCTCTGGGTTATTGATACAGACACCTGCAGGGATCCGGGAAGTCGACACACACCAACGAACACAGCCAACACACACACACACACACACACACACACACACACAAACCAATACACTGAGCCAGCACACTGCAGGGTGAGTCATGGAGAGCTGAGGTCAGTGCAGAGATCTGGTGACATTACAGGGAGGAGAGAGGGGAAGCACCTGCTCAGACAGGCCTCGATGAGAGGAGGATGGGTTAAGTAGAGGGGAAGACAGGATGAGTGTGCGACAGGTAGTAGAAAAGGGATGAAAAACTGCGAGTCACTAAAACTGCAGAGGGCAAACTGAATGCAAAATATATCAGCTTTACCTCCCAATAGCTCAGGGATCTCCCGCATATCTCGCCTCCCTGTCCTGTTTGATGCATTTTTCTTTTTCAGTTCAGCAACTGTTTTCCCCTCTTTTTTCCCTCAATGTCCTTCTCTATCTCTCCCCTCTTCCCTGTTCCCTCTCCTGTTCCTCTCTCCTCTTCTCTTCTGGTAGTAGCCTTATCAGCGCTCGGGGGACTAACTGACATTCACACAGACGCTAATGACACAACAGGATCCGCTCTGCGCTCTCCCCTCTCCCCTCTCTCGCCTCTCTCTCCCTATCTGTTTCTCTCCCTTTCTCATTCTTGCTACTTTTTCTCTTGTTCTCTCTTCCTGGGCAATTAGACAGAGGGAGAAGTCCCAGTCGGCTCGCGGTGGTAATCAAACATCTTTTTCTTGGCCATTTAACACTGGGATTAATTTCCTACAAGGTTAATTAAAGAGGCCCATCAGACAGAACTGATTATTGCAAAGGTTACTGTAGCACTGCTGCTCACTGGCTTCCCCGACTGTGTCTGTGCACACACAAACACAGATATGCACACATATGCATGCACTTACACACACACACATCCACACACACATATACATACACGCACCTATGCACATGTACACACACATGCACAGAGATGGAAATAGGATTATACTGTCGCTCGTAGAGGAATCTTAAATTCTTATATTGTCTTCCTCAATGTGAAAATATTGTAAGCGAGGCGATGTGTTGTTGAAGCACGATAAAATAGATTAAACAGCGTCACACCTGATGAATCACTGTCCATGAGCATGTGAATTAATCCACAGTCCAGTGTCTAAAAGGCCAAAATGTTTGAATTTTTGTTGAAATAGAGCTTTTAACTATTTTTTATTGAAGACCTGTGTGTGTGTGTGTGTGTGTGTGTGCTACATTTTCCCTGTTGGACACTGGACTGTGGAATTAGATGTTTTTGGTTTAGCACCACCAACAAAGAAACACTGGGATATCCTTTAAGATATCAAGACTCATGTGAATTAATCCCTTAGATTGTGTGAATTATCTCACTGAAACAACACTATTAAAGGTGCTATGTGTAGCATTTCTAAACATCAATATATCATTATCAAATTAATTGGTATAAACACGAGACCATGGTCAAGATGATTGGCAGCCTCTATTTCACATTGTTAGTGCTAGTGTTTCTCAAAATAAAGACCACATTTCCCATAAATCACATTGCTTCCTGTTGAAAAGATGTTGCTGTTGTTCTCTTTTTCACTTTCCTAAACAAACAGGTTGAAAGTGATTTTTCTGTAGGTCTTTCACTCGACCTACCATCTACCACTGTGAGAAACTCTGAAAACTTCAGCTCTGTTTGCACTGGAAGAACTGATTTTTGTTTTGTGGTATACGAAGCAAAACCCGGTGGTACACAACATAAAATTGCTGTGTAGAGACCGGTAGAGGCTGCCAATCTTCTCGCCGATGGTCTCATTTGTTTATGGATAGTAAACGAATGTTTCAAAATTAATGTTGTAATGATTTATTGATGTTAAAATTCCACACGTAGTACCTTATTTACCCTAAAACATGTTTTGATATAGTGTGTCTGGGAGAGTGTTTACTGTGCGTTGTGTGTTTACAGTGTTCTTGTATTTGCATATGTCTCCTGCTGCATGGTTGACCTGTAAATCATGTTACCCATGGAGAATGAGCTGTGATTGGCCATGTCCACCACTCTGCAATTGCAGAGAACAAAGGTCACCATGACAGGTATAACTAGACAGAGAAAACATTCCTCTTCAACCGGTTACCATAACAGCAGCGAGGAAGTCCAGGGTCACAGTCCATAACACACACACACACACACACACACACACACACACACACACACTCGTGCACACAAGCAGTCTCAATTAGCAGAGCAGCAGCCATTCTTCTGAATGTCAGCCTGTTTCTGTTTATGCTGCACAGTGAGAAAGAGCCCTCAGGTGACACACACACTCTCTCACTCACACACACACACACACACACACACACACACACAGTCACACATGTGCAGGTTCATTAGCATGCTAATTGGAGGTGAGGATGGTGTGGTGTGGAGGTGGCACAGAGCAGCCCTAGTGTATTAATCACAGGCCTGGGGAGACCAGCTGACTCCCCAGCCTGGACCGTCAGCCCCGTTACCCAGCTCACACCCCTCGCCCTGCACCTCCCTCCACCCCGTCTGCCCACCTCCTCTCCTCCCACAAAAGCCATCCTGTATTACTCCCTGCCCAGCTGGTACAGGGCGCTTCAATGCACAAGGACTGCTGTTGTGTTCACCAGTTATTTTTTTTTTTTGCTTTTCAATCTGAGAACATAATCTAAGAGGTTCGTTGAGACCCAAGATTCAAGTTTTCCTTCACTGTCTCCTTCAAAATCTTTTATTTGGGAATAAACAGTACAATGTATGCCATCCCAAAAATGAGATATGAGAAAAGTAACGTCTCTTAACAGAAAATTGAAACAAATTCTGGCACTTTTTTGAGGATAGGCAGCTGGTAGGCAGAAGGTAACCTGTTTCCTTGCCTGCTGCTTGTTGGGGAGCTGGATGGACAGGCAGGGGATTGAATGACTAGTTTTATCAATTCACTTTTCACTTAAGGACCCTATAATGTCTGCCTGAGTCTAAAAACTAACATTTGAGATGAACGCAAAGGGTGTTTTAACTGGTATGAGTCAAGTCAAGTCAAGTCAAGTTTATTTATATAGCACATTTCATACGACAGGCGTAGACTCAATGTGCTTCAAAATAAAAAGCAAAAAATAGACAAAGATCATACATGACAAAAACATATAAGATAGGAACATATAAGATAAGAAGGTATTACATATATACAAAAAAAAAAGATACAAACATATAAGATAAGAAGGTATTACAATAAAAAGGAATAAGATAAGCAGGTATTAAAAAGGGAATAATAGTAATAATACTGATTCTAAAATAAAAGTTTTCCCGTTAACCACACACTTTAAACCTAACTAAAAGCTTGCGAAAAGAGATATGTTTTTAGTCTGTTTTTAAAAGAAGACACTGTTGTAGCAGACCTTAGTTCATGTGGTAGAGAATTCCAGAGAGTAGGACCATAATGACTAAAGGCACCATAAGCTGATTTAGAATTTATTCAAGGTATAGTGAGGAGACTTTATTTGATGATCTAAGGGATCTGTCCGGTGTGTATTCAGTGAGCATGTCAACGACGTAGGAAGCAGCTAAGCCATTCATAGATTTAAAAACAATAAGAAGTATTTTAAAATCAATTCTTTGTTTTACTGGGAGAAGTTAAAATAGGAGTGATGTGTTCAAACCTTTTGGTTTTAGTTAATACTCTGGCTGCAGCATTCTGAATAAGCTGGAGTTTATTTAACACCTGCTTTGTCAGTCCAGCAAAAAGTGCATTACAGTAATCAAGTCTACAGGAAATAAAAGCACGAACCAGCTTTTCAGAATCTGACTGTGACAGGAAGCATCTAACTTTAGATATATTCCTAAGATGATAAAAGGCATTCTTGGAGATATTAGATATGTGCTTCTGGAAGTTAAGATCAGCATCCAAAGTCACACCAGTTTTTGGCATGCGCACAAGGTTTTACCGACAGGGGAGATAACAAAGAGTGAATGAGATGGTATC